>NC_025704.1:4563826-4620364 GCF_000633955.1 Camelina sativa | reverse complement strand
TTCTGTAAGAAAGTCGATTTGATTCTCTGCCACACACCTAGACCTACCTAGGTAACGGTGACTGGTACATGTGCCCTATTGCTATTTTTTAATTCTTTTTCTTTATTTTATGGTGTCGTCGTATTGCTCTATTGAATCATTTTCGTGTATAAAGAACCATTTTCGTCCCATTGTCAAAAGCGTGAAGACAATGAAATATATAACGCTTTGAGAAACTTAACAGGCTGGATTTTTTTTTCTTCTTTCTCCTCTCTGCAATTGAATGAGCTATATACGTCTCAATCAGACAATTTATTAATCCTCTGTACCATTTGCGACTCAGATGACGTACTTTATAACAGGAATAAGAATACTGGCCAACAACAACATTGATTGCAACTTGCAAGTAAGTAGTATGGGCTACTCATTTACCCGTATGATAATAAAATGGCTCTTGCCTCTTGATGTGATCGGCAAAATGGAACATACATAAGTATGACCACATTGCTAACCACTTGCATAGTTGCATTATAAACATCTAGACTGGAGAGCTAGTATATTCATCAATCGAACAAGCAAACTCTACAAGAAGACAAAATTACATTTGCCATTAGTAGTACTGTAAGAACATGAAAAAATAATAATAATTGGAGATTATTTTATTTAAATAAACGGGTAGCTGAATTTGATATACATTCAGAAACTCAAACTAAAACAAAGAAAAAAAACCCCTCAATTTGATCAAAAGGGGTTTTTTCTTTTTCCTTCTGAAAACAAAAGCAACAAAGACACAACAGTCACTTACTACACCAATTTGCCAATTTANCTCACCGATAACTTCTTTCTTTTAAACATTTTTATTTCAATTTATTCTATACTAGATTCGGACCCGCACATACGTGCGGAGTTGATTTTAAAAACTAAATTTACTAACACATTTATAATTTATTACGTACATGCGGATTATGTTTGTAAACATATTTTTAATAAATGTTATTAACATTCATAATCCAAACTTTTTTTGTATCAGTTTAGTATTTGATTTATTTTTAATTCGGTTTAGACAAAAAAATGATCAAATTTGTTTTTGTTATCAGTAAAAACAATTATATTAAAAAATAGTAACAGAAAAATGGTATGTCTAATTAGGACATAAAATCCATCATGTCCTGTATATGTCTCATAACTATGGTTGATTTTTTTTTATCTATTATAGAACATAGTTTAATGTTTTTTTTTTTTCTTTTGAATATTTTTTTGACATTTTTGTGTTAGATAAATTGAAAAATATGTTACATAATATATTGGAAGCATTAATTTATTTTAATTCTAACATGATCCTGGATTTTGATTTTTGAAAATTTTTAATCTCATCTTATTCCTCCTTCCATCCCGTTTCCGTCCCATTATTCTTTTCTCATTTCCTCAAAATCATGTTCCTACATATTTAGCACACAAACACGTAATAGTTTGATTCAAAACAAAATAAAGTATTTGATGAAGAAAAATAATTTCTTTGAAACATTCAGTTAATAGAATCACACATACATGCCGTGTCAGTTAACATTCTTTTATCTCTTGTTTTGTACATGCTTATGCTAGATAAGCTGAAGAAAAAAAAAACATATTTAAAATACTGTTGTTTTACTTTAGTTGTAACATGTTTTCGGATCCGCACATTTATGCATTGATAAAATGATAAGTTATAAGTAGTTTCAAACGTATGTATATCTTAATTCAGTATCCAAGATTTAAACATACTGTATATATGTAATACATATGTTTGAAATCATAATATAAAATCATAAATATTGTTTACAGATATCTCACAATATATAACCAAATTATATTTTTATACATATATACAATTTTGTATTTAATTGCTCGATTTTAATAGATACCGATTTAAATTATTTCTATAAACATTTAGATGATTTTGTATATTAGGTAACATCATAATTTCTTGTTTCCGGATATATCTCAAAATATAAAATCAAATTAAATAAGTTTACATATATACAATTTCGAAATTAATTGCCCAAATTAAACATATAAATAAATATCAAAATTATTGTTTCCTTAAATTGTTTACGCAAAACTACTTACCTTTTTTGAATTTTATTGCAGATGCTTGTTTCGATTCTGTTTGGATACGGGAGTATGAAAAACAGCTCTGAACAGTTAATACATGATCCGAACAGAATTAATACAGGGCATATAGGATCCGTGCATTTTTATTATCAAATTTACTTTAATGTCCCTTTTGTATTGTATGCTTTTTAATTTATTCAAGGTCATTTTATGTCATATATTTTAGAATTCATTTTGTCTTGTAAATAATGCTTCCCTTTTAATAGTATAGATGTTTAGGAATTACAAAGTTTCCAATGAGAACAAGTAAAAAAACGACATAATAATACATTAATACTAAATGGCTCAATTGCATCATATCTAATAGAAACAGTAATAGATATTTTTCAAACATGTAAGAAAGTGTAATCCATATTTGATATTAGTACAATACAAACATTGGTTAAAAACATTATCTCACCTCCAAATGGCTAGTGATCAAAGCCCACACAACCACAACAAAAGGCCCAAATCAGAATCCCAACGCACAAACAAAACGTTTACACGTGAATAGAGTTAAAGACTCAGAGAAGCCGTTACAGAGATAGGACCGAACAAGCAAGTACTGTTTCTTGTCTTCTGTAAGAAAGTCGATTTGATTCTCTGCCACACACCTAGACCTACCTAGGTAACGGTGACTGGTACATGTGCCCTATTGCTATTTTTTAATTCTTTTTCTTTATTTTATGGTGTCGTCGTATTGCTCTATTGAATCATTTTCGTGTATAAAGAACCATTTTCGTCCCATTGTCAAAAGCGTGAAGACAATGAAATATATAACGCTTTGAGAAACTTAACAGGCTGGATTTTTTTTTCTTCTTTCTCCTCTCTGCAATTGAATGAGCTATATACGTCTCAATCAGACAATTTATTAATCCTCTGTACCATTTGCGACTCAGATGACGTACTTTATAACAGGAATAAGAATACTGGCCAACAACAACATTGATTGCAACTTGCAAGTAAGTAGTATGGGCTACTCATTTACCCGTATGATAATAAAATGGCTCTTGCCTCTTGATGTGATCGGCAAAATGGAACATACATAAGTATGACCACATTGCTAACCACTTGCATAGTTGCATTATAAACATCTAGACTGGAGAGCTAGTATATTCATCAATCGAACAAGCAAACTCTACAAGAAGACAAAATTACATTTGCCATTAGTAGTACTGTAAGAACATGAAAAAATAATAATAATTGGAGATTATTTTATTTAAATAAACGGGTAGCTGAATTTGATATACATTCAGAAACTCAAACTAAAACAAAGAAAAAAAACCCCTCAATTTGATCAAAAGGGGTTTTTTCTTTTTCCTTCTGAAAACAAAAGCAACAAAGACACAACAGTCACTTACTACACCAATTTGCCAATTTACACAAACGACAATTCTAATTGGTCTCACACACTCACAAAGACTAAAATCTAACTTGCAGTTCCCTGGAAACTTTTCTTTTTTTAATATAAAAGTATCTTTCATTTTCCCCCATCTTAATCAAGCAACAGTAGTAGTAGTAGTACCAGTACCATCTTCCACACCTAGACCATACAAGACACCAGTGTATTTCTCAGTCGATCCAGGGAAATAACGTTCCTTAAGCTTCCTAAACGAGCCTAATGTAAGCAAGCTATCAGACCCAGCTTGATGACATACACCAACTCTCTCCACTCCCATAAGCTCAGCAAGTCTATTCAACCCTCCAAACAATCCATTACAGAACGTCATCAAATGCTTAATATCATAAACCGTCGGGAAATAAACATACAGCAGCTTGAAGAAATCAGCCTGCTTCAAAGGCAGCTCCTTACAAATCAACAACTTAACCAAATACCCAAAATCATAACCTCCATGAAACGTAACCCAAGAGATATCATCGTTCATCACAATCCCAGATGACATCAAAAGCTCACCAAACCTAACCACATCAATACCCTTCTCAACGTTCTTCTTGAAATCAATCCCACACTGACGCAACAACTCGATTGACTCGCTCGCGAAGATGTCTTCACCGATGTTGAACTCACGGAAATTGAACTGCCAGATACAGAACTTATCCGTGCCACAAGTGGGGAGGTTACCGTTCTCGTCGGAGAAGGTAAGCCCAACTTGGATCAGTTTTAACAAATCTACGTTTTCTTTGAGAGTCCTGTAGTTAAGATCGTTATTGTACTTAAAAGTAGCAACGGGCTTTAAAACCACACCTGGGAACTCAGTATCCATGGCGATGTAGCTGAATTTGTCGACGATTTCGCGGATCAACGCGAATTCTTCAACTAAATTGTAATCCCAAACCTCCCGAATCATAATCGAATCTTCTTTCAAAGTCTCTGCCATTTCTATAAACACAGATCTGAAAACAAAGCATACGCTCGAACTCGGACGACACGCAGAGAGAGAGACTTCGGTACGGAGATCGTTAGATCTGCAAACGAGACCTGCCGATCTGATTGAAAAAGAAAAAAAAAACGAAATCGATGATTTCAAATTAATCAAACCCTAAGGTGTAAACGAAATCGAAATGGAAACGAAGAAGACAATGAAATTTTTACCTGAGAGTTCGCAATACAGATGTAAGGAAACGAACAGATCTAGCAGATTCGAAGAGAGATCTGTGCGTCAGCGAGAGAGAACTTATCGGGTCAACCAAGGAGAGAGAGAGAGAGAGAGAGGTTTCAAGTGGTAAGGCTTTTGGAGACGAGACGATGATGAAAGTGATAAATAGAGAGAGAGAGAGAAGCGATGGAGACAACTGTGTCTGAGCCTATTTTCTCAACGATGTCGTTTGACCGGTTTTGATGATTGGAAAGGTTCATACGACGACGTTTCCCGTGCTCTTATTACATACACTTATTTTATTTTAAGTTTTTTTATTATATCAAATATCAATCATTATATTTTGGCCATTTACTCCAATTATTTATTTTAGCTGTATTATCCGTTTTTTTCTAATCGTTTATAAATAGTGATAAATTTTAATGATACGAATGTGATATGATGACCAAATTTTTATTAATGTGCATCACGGGAATTCCGTTCTTTTTGTAACTTCTATGATTTTTTATATTATTTTTTTGCTTTATCAACCTACCTTTATTATTTTTGTTTTGGGGTCTGATTAATTAAAATGAAAAACTGGTCTACAATTAATTACATAAAATGAAATTATGGTAATGAAAAAAAAATACTAAAAATAGTTAATAGTTTTGGTTAGTTAATTACATCATAACCGTAACGATGTTGTACGGAATGTTACTTTATAAAAGTGATATTAAAAACGATCAATTTTCTATATCAATATTTCAACTAATATTTCTAATCTTTATTAACTAATTTAGTATCAGTTTACTATTTTTCTTTCAATTAGCTTTTTACTGGTTTTGAGTTACTGGTAAAATCTAATAGATTGTTTTTTTAATACTGCTAACTGATATTTTTATCATTATCATAACTATATCAATGTTGTACAGAGTGTTACTTTATAAAAGTGGTATTAAAAACGATCAATTTTTCTATATTGATATTTTGTAACTAATATTTTCTAATCTTTCTTAACTAATTTAGTATCATTTACTATATTGATATTTTAACTAGTATCAATTATCAATATAATAACCATATCGATGTTGTACGGAGTGTTACTTTATAAAAATGGTATTAAAAACTATCAATTTTTCAATATCGATATTTCAACTAATATTTCTATTTTTTCTTAACTAATTTAGTATTGTTTACTATTTTCCTTTCAGTTAGCTTTTTACTTGTTTTGAGTTACATGTAAAATTCAAAAGATTGTTTTTTTAAAACTGCTAATTGATATTTTTCTTATTATCATAACCATATCGATGTTGTACGGAGTGTTACTTTATAAAAATGGTATTAAAAACGATCTATTTTTCTATATCGATATTTAACTAATATTTCTAATCTTTCTTAACGAGTTTAGTATCATTTACTATATTGATATTTTAACTAGTATCAATTATCAATACCATAACCATATCGATGTTGTACGGAGTGTTACTATATAAAAATGGTATTAAAAACGATTAATTTTTCAATATCGATATTTTAACTAATATTTCTAATTTTTCTTAACTAATTTAGTACCGCTTACTATTTTTCTATTAATTGGCTTTTTACTGGTTTTGAGTTACCAGTAAAATTCAATAGATTGTTTTTTAATACTGCTAATTGATATTTTCTTATTATTTGCAAGTGAAAGCATTATATTCTATCAACAAGTTGTATAGTAATAATATTGATAGTAGTATATGATGGTAGACTTAAATGGTTATAATGGTGATATGTTTTTTTTAACATGACGAACCTACATGAGAAGATGTACAAAATAAATTGTATATTGAATGCTGTCTCGGAATATAATTCATAATTTTAAACAATTCTTATCTTCATGATAATCAACCCTAACCTATTTTTGCAATGGAGCTAGATGATTTTATGAACCTTAAAACATTTTTGTCCATATGGGTTGTCTTGCAAAAAATAAAATAAATTTTTTTAAGAATACAATGTTTGATTTTTTCCCATATATTAATTAGCTCTTCAATTTTGGATTTGCTTCCTCATGTAGCATTTTCTGCTATTTTAATCAATTATGATATTTTGTTGTAAAAGATATTTGTTAGCATATTTGGTAAAGCTAAACAAAGTTATTAATATTGTAAGTATAATATTATTGACTTTAGATATTCTATTTCTACCTTTCAAGTGCCCCATTATATTAGTGAAATTATATAATCAGGGATAAGACATTTGATAGAGGTACATGCATGACTTGTATACATAATGACTTACAAATCATCTTCGTTCATGTATACAAGGAACCATTTTAGATATATAAATAAAAATTTCCTAACTTTCACAAACGTAATCTATTTTTTTTCTTAAATATATTTCATGAAAAGATTCTCCAACTCAAACGCAGACCAACAAAATGTACAGAAAAAGAAAAGACAACTACAAGGGGGAATAATGAGATATTGGTTCTAATTATTACGACGGAGTCAAGGCATCATCGTGCCTCCCACTTAACCTAAAGCATTATCCGTGGCTTTGTAATAATTAAATTTGTATTTTTAACATAATCTAGTATATGTATATGAATTTATATAAATTAACGGTAAATGGTGAATTTCTTTTCTAAAAAATACAAATAATGTCAAGTCACAAAATACTAGATGATGGTTCCATCATCCGACCATTTTCTTGAGAAAGTTTTGTTGGAATCCAACATATCAAAATCAAAGATTCTGCTTGATTGTGATTAATTATACTGTATATAAAAAATAATGCTTAATCGGTTCCCTGGAAAAAGACTTGTCAATGCATAGTTGCTTGGTCGTCTAAATACTGTAATTTTTATATTTTAGTAACCAAAACCCGAAAAATGACTAAAATGCTGTTGACAACAGAAAATAAAATGTCACTACTAGCTATATGTATCAATATATGTCTCGTTCCTTATAAGTTTAATAAATGTGTCTTTTTCTCCACTCTCCACAATTGCAAATGTAAAATTAATTCAAACTCAAAAAAATCTGTTTTACAATGACTTTGACTTTTGTGTTAATATGTCTGCAAAAAAACAGAGACTAATGATCGATAATACTACAGCTTCTTGCTCTTGTTCTTGTGGGAGTTAGGGTCGAGTGGGGAACTTGACAACTTGACAAAAAAAGTTGACTATATCTTCTATCATTTTTTCCACAATATTCTGGTTTGCGATCAAATTTGAGGTCTAGATGTACTTGAGCATCACCTAGTTATCTAAAAACACCATACTAGGATACAAATATACATTGGACTAACTCAAGCTTGCACATATCCTCAAAATTGAGTTGATCTATATATATAAAAACACTTTTTCAAATAGAAAAAAAAGAGTTGATCTATTTAAACCTGTTTTATTTTGACTGATAAATCTATATAAACAATTTTTCAAAAATTCCCGTGATTGTTTTATCTATACATCTCATAACTTGACTATATCTTCTATCAATTTTTTTCATAATTCTTCCGGTTTTCAATCAGTGGATAAATTTGTATCATAATATGGTGTTTTAGGATTACCTTGAGCATCATAACCATAGTAATCTAAAAACACCATACTAGGATACAAATTTATCTTTTAACTTTTTACTTTGCTAACAAAAATGCAGAAAATAGAAACACAACTAATCAGAACAATCCATTGCAGCTGGTGGGAGCTTAAAGATAGAAACACAACTCAATACATTGCAACTGGGTGCTTAAAGATGGAAACATATCTCACTATAAACAAGGGAAGAAGACCAAAAGAAGGAAAGAAACAAAACATGTGGACGTGAGTCTCACGTGAGTGGGTAATTCCTAATATATGTGAAGTCACGTGTCGTCTTTTTAACGTTGGTTGGGGTTGGCAACGCTCCTTTACCCTTCAGGGGAAAAAATCACAAATAAAATCAGAAATTACAAATCACACCCCTTCATACCCTAATATAATCCCAACTTTCACTGCTCCTCTTTCTTCTTCACTTCTTCTCCACACAAAAATCTCTCTCTGCCCTGTAAGAAAAAAAACACACTGACACCACCAAACACTGGTTCCTTCTTCTTCTCTTCTTCTTCTTGCCTGAAAGAAGATGGTTGATTCGAAGAAGAGGCTTACCTCTGCCTCGAAAAACACCAGACCTTCTCTAAGCCGTTCCGCTAAGGTTCTCCCCCTTACAACAACAACCCACGCTTCTTCTTTGTTTTTTTTTGTTGGGTTTGAATTTTGACTGAAGAAATAAACTAGGGTTTTAATTTCTATGCGAATTTTGCTCTAAAGTATCAAACTTTTTGTTGTTGTTGACTAAGGTCTCTGTTGGTCAAGAGTATGGAGAAGGACTTGTGGGCTCGAAGATTAGAGTCTGGTGGCCTATTGACCGCAAGTGAGTGTTCAATTTTGCGTGTTGACTAAAAATTAGGGTTCTCTTTTGTTGAATGAATCCTTACAGAAAGATCTCTTGAAATTGGCAGATTCTATCAAGGATTGGTGGATGCTTTTGTTCCTTCTAAGAAGAAACATCGGGTATAAATCTGATTGTTTTCTGCTTGATTCTGGATTTGTTTCATATTATACTCTTTTGGGTTTTTGAATTGCGTATTCATTTAATGTAATGTTGGTATCTAAATCTGAATTGAATGATTTTTGAGTGGTGGATTTACTTTTCTTAGGGGAATTCAATTGTAATTAAGATTATGTTTCATTTAATGATTTTACTCTCTGTTACATTGTTATCTTCATTCTATGACAATAGATTTTGTATGCGGACGGAGAGGTTGAGGTTTTGGATATGAATAAGGAGAGGTGGGAGTTGATTGATGAAGATGATGATACTGAAGATGATGATGATGAGGTAGGATTTAGCTAGAGAGTGTTTTTTATCATCAGTTATTGTGTTTTTTGCCATTGTGTGTCTCAAAGTGTTTAATGGTGTAGCATTTGTTTTTGTTTTTGTTTTTTTCAGATCTCCCTACCGGATGTATCTGATGATGAGAGTTCCGACGCTGCTCCGGAACCGTAAGTGTTCCCTTATTATGTTGGTTATTAGAGATCCTGTGTTGTTGTTGTATTGGGTTCTACTGATTGTTTATAAGCTATAATAAGGTACTCTTAGTGATCTTTGTTGCATCTGTAGTGATCTTTGTTGCATCTGTTTAAACTCTTTACATGCACACTTGTAGACACCTTATCTCTGCTACACACGTAATGAAGTTGAATTCATAATGTAGAGGGAGCTATAGTGATTATAGTATATTTTTCTTGCTTTGTCGAAGAGCTAATGACTTTTATTGTGTTTACAGCAAGGCGAAAGCCAGATCTGGTGAGCTGTCTGATGATAGTGAAGAAGAAGAAGAGAAGCCAAGAAGAGGTGTGAAGAAAGCTGAGAAGTCGAAACATGTGGAGAAGAAGGCTCCAAAGGCTGAATCTGAGAGAAATGGCAAGATGGGTGATATTGGTGGGAAGATTGTAGCAGCAGCCTCTCGCATGAGTGGAAGGTCTCAAAGCAAGCAGAATGGTCGTGACAAAGAGACAGCAAAAGCTGTGAAATCCAGCAAGGTGGTTTCTGAAACAAAGAACCCGAAACAGAAAAGGACTTCATCTTCATCAAGGGCTGTCAATGCCAAAGTGAAAAAACCGAAGACTTCCTTGGAGAAGATCAAAAGCAGCTACTCTGGTGGTGAGGATGATGATACATCTGATGATGATACATCTGATGAAGAGGCGAAGCCCAAGGTCTTGAAACCTAGCAAGAAGGTTCCTGAATCAAAGAACCGAAAACAGAAAAGGCCCTCATCTTCATCAGGAGCTGTGAATGCCAAAGTGAAAAAGCAGAGGACTTCTTCGAAGAAGATTAAGAGGAATGACTCTGATGGTGAAGAAGAGGGTGAAGATGAAGACGATGAGGCCAAACTCTTGGTGAATCTGAAGCAATCTCCAGAGGGGAAGAAGGAGAAAGAGGGAGGAGAAGACAGTTCGGGAAATGAAACCGAAGTGGAAGAAGAGTCTTCTTAGTCACAGTCAAGCCAAAGACTAGGATATCCTCGCGGTGGTTCTCTAACGGCAACTACCGTAGTAGACAGCTTATGGTTTCTTTTTAAATTATACAGTGAACTCCTATTTTGGAAAATGTAGGGTTTTTAGGCTATGTTGCTTACAAAATGTGTAGCCAAATTGCATTGGGGTTGGAAAGCTAATTTCTTGAACTATGAATATGAATGAGTGTTAGTCTCACTCTTTGATATGAAATATATTCACTTTTCAGACAAAGAAAAATTTAATAGTTAATCATATAAACTGGGTTGCTCACAAGCAAGAGATGTAAGCTATATATCATCAACTCACTTTTGATAATACCCAAAAGCCAATATGGCTTCCAGAAGTTATGATCGATGGGAAACTAATATTGAAATGTTAATGTTGTCCTAATCTATATCAAGAAAGTTTAGTTTCGATCAAATAAGTACAACTTCTAGATCTGAAACTGTGAACGACGTTGGTGTACAGCTTTGCTTCGTACTGTTGTACTAATTAGCAGGGGTTCTGTGTCTCTGTTAAAAGAAAGACTTTTTGTGGCCGTTAAAACGAGTATGTACGATGAGGTGGTTGTTTGATAAAAGCTAACGTTTCAGACGTATTTAGAGTACACTGTTAAACAACACATGCGCGCAGACGATCTCATATTAATATGTAGAACCAGGTACTACTAGAACTTGCGTCAGATTGCAAAGAGCCAAACAACAAAAGAGCAAAGCGCTTTTTATTAAGAGTTTATTGGGAATGAAAGGGTTTTATATTAAAAATGGCAAGAAATTATTACATATATAGGAATTATCAATATTTACAAAATATTTTTAAAAATAAAGTATGCAATATGCATCCTCAGTTTCTTCTCTCTCTTGATTATCAGAATTCTATGGAACCTGGAACCAACAATTTCTAAGCTATTTCTTTGTTTGGAAATCAATTTACTGAAAATCGAATTTTAAGAAAAAAGAAAAAAAAATTAATTACGGACAAACATATTTACGGTTGACATAAGACATTGTGGTGTAAGTTTGGATTTGGTACAACAATTATAACAGTTAAATGTAGAAGATTAGTAGATTACATTATTAATTATGTTTATGTGAACGTTTTAACCCCTATAGTAATGTTAATTAGGCAATTAAAAGACAATAATATCAGATTTTTGGATAACTAATCAGATATCTTGCTGCATCATGTTTAAGTTTCATTGTTTTGTACCATCTTCTTACTATATCACTAAATAATTATACATAAATTTGTGTAAATTGTGTTGCAACGGTATAAATATAATAACACCACCAACTAATTTCAACTACTAACTGCATGTCTACTAGGAACGTCTATTTCGAGAGCTGTATATTATTACTAACCGATCAATATTTGTTATGACTTTTTTTTTCCAAGATAGGCATTCACACTACAAGAAAACAGCCAGTTTTCAAGGGAGAGAATCGTCGGTAGACCGTCGGAAACAGTCTTTTCTGACGAGTTATCGAGAAAAAAAGTCCTCGGAAACCGCTTGTCGGAAATTAGGAATCGTCTGAAATCTGTCGAAAATTTCCGACAGATTTCCAAGGGTGTACAATTTCCAAGGGATTTCCAAGGATTCCAAATTACCGAGGAATTTTCAAGAGGACTAATTTTCGAACGGAATTCCAAGGACAAAACTTTCCGACGTATTTCCGAGAGGCCTGATTTGCGACGGTTTTCCAAGGACAAATGACTTTCGAGAGAATTCCAAGGGCGTCATGTTTCTGAAGAATTTCCAAGAGACATATTTTCCAAGGGATTTTCGAGGGTCGCGTTTCCGAGGAATTTCTGACAATGACGGAGTTGCCGAGAACTTTCTGAGGGCTCTTATATATAAACGAAAAAAAAAATAAAAAATAAATATAAAATAAAAATAGAAATTCTTTAATAATAAATAAAATATTATACATATCAAAAAGCTGAAAATAAATAAAATATCCTAATACAAAATATATACATCCCAAATACATAATTATCCAACTAAATAACATTTTTCGTAAAATTAAAAAACAAATTAGCTAGAATTAGGAGGAGGGAATTGTCCAGGAAATTGGGAGGAAATAAAACTTTGAAGTTGGGAAAGTGTTGTTTGGGTCTGGCTAAATTGTTCCTTAATCTGGATGTTTTCTTGCTTCAGTTCTTCGACCGTCGCGTCTTTTTCTTTTAAGAGCCGGTTAAGATCTTGAACTTGTTGAACAAGTTCATTGTCCCGAGGAAAAACCGAAGAGACATTCCCACCTCCTGACGGAAGATTTCCTAAACCGGGTCTCCGACCCTTAGTTAAAGGAATTTCCTAAATAAAAAAATAATAATTAATTAATGATTGGAAATAAATAAAAAGACAAAACAATATATTCAAATATACCTCAAGACACATTTGGTTGACTTCCGGACGAGGTATATCAACTATGGGTGAGCCATCCTCAGAGAGTTGTGTAAGCCGTTCCATCTTCCGGATCTTAATCTTCTCAATCCGTTCTGCGACAACCATATCTTGAATTTGTCCAGTTTTCTTGTTTGTGTGGGTGGCTTCCATAACTTCTAACCAATCAGGTGCAACCCCTCCAGCCTCTTTTGTCTACATTTAAAGAAAAACATAACATATTAAATCTAAACAACTTATAAATTTTTAAAAAGTAAAAGTGATTATATTAGAAAACTTACCATTTTTCTCTCATGTTTTTTAAAGGTTATAGAACCTCCATTGTGGGTATCTGGTCCCTTTCCACCACGTGTGCTCCTACGGTTAATCGACTTTTGTGTTGAATCAGCTTGCGTCTCATCCATACTCCAATATCTGATAAACCCATTCCAAACATCAGGTTTTAGACACTTAGGCATTTTTTTGCCTTGCTTCCACTAATACAAGTGATTTCCATAAGATTTGTTGGCTTGAATATCAAAAGCTTTTCGCACTTTATGACAATGACCGCTTTCCCAATTATAATCTTGCTACAATCAGTGAAAAAATGATAATTAAAATAAATCTAAAAATTAAATATTAAAACTTATGAAAAAAAGAAATAACTGTTAACTTACAGCAAAAGTCTTAAACCAAATCTTTTTGGTTTCTTTGTCCACATGTTCGTATGTTTCCCATGGTTTATCCAACTGTGTCTTGAAAATATTAAGTATAGATTTTGTTATTCCATTATCTAAACCAAACCTGAAAAACATATTTTTAATACTAATTAGTTAAGGACCAATTAATCAATTTTAAATAATTAGATAAAGTGAAGTTAATTACCATGTAGCTCCGTTTTCTTCTCCCGGGTGGAGTCTCTGTATATGTTGTCGGCCTGGTTGACTAACATACTCTTCAATGCTCATAACCGATGGAGGAGCTGAGTTCCTTGTCTCAGGGACACAAGAAGGACTTTGAGATGGTGAGCCACTTTGTGATTGCCGGATCGGGAAACGGTTAGATGACGAAGCATTAAATTCTTCATAAGACCTACACAATTTTATAAAGTAGTAATCAACAAATAAATAAACAGAATTTTTTATAAAACTATTCTAAATCCCAAAATTATAGTAATCAACAAATAAATTCTTTCTAAAATTCTTTCCTAAAATTAATTCTAAATTAGTAATCAACAAATAAATAAATTGTTTTCAAAAGCCCAATTCTAAATTAAATTCTTTCTACACAAAGAAATTCTTTCTAAAATTAAAAATCTAAATCCATATCAAACCCCTAATTCATCAACAAATCCAATCAAGATCTAATTAAATGTATTCAAAAACCTAATTCTAACAAACAAAACTAAGAATCACAAATCAAAATCATAATAAAATATGAAACTTACATGATTTCAGATGTTTAAAGATGGTGACCGGTTGAAGGATACCACCGGCGGAGGGAAGCAGATGACCGGCGGCGGAAAAGAAGCAGATGGCCACCGGCGGAGGGGAGAAGAAGACCACCAGCGGAGGGAAGGAGAAGACCGCAGAGGGAAGAGATGGCCACCGGCGGAGGGGAGAAGAAGACCACCAGCGGAGGGAAGGAGAAGACCGCAGAGGGAAGAGATGGCCACCGGTGGAGGGGAGAAGAAGACCACCAGCGGAGGGAAGGAGAAGACCGCAGAGGGAAGAGATGGCCACCGGTGGAGGGACCAGCGGAGGGAAGGAAAGACCGGCGGCAAGGAAACGAGCGGCGGGGAGGAGAAGACCACCGGCGGAGGGGCAACGAACGGTTTCAACAGTGGAGATGCGACTGGGGACAAAATTAAGAGGTTATGTATATGTAAAAACCTTTCAGAGTGACACAAACCGTCGGAAAGCCCTAGAAAACAATTAGGGTTTGCCGCGTGAATGAAATAATAGGCGGGTATTATATTTTCGCTTCGCAAAACCGTCAGAAATTCATAATCTGTCGGAAATTCGTCTGAACAATAGATTCCCTCAGAAATCCGTCGCATAATAATTGCATGTATTTTTATTGGCCAGTCAACCATTAATTTAACCAAAGAAAACACAACCGACGGAACTTCCTCGGAAAGTCAAAGTCCCTTGGTAATCCGTCGGTAATTTCCGAGAAGTTTCAGACGGATATTATATTTATAACAATTTTACAAAAATTAATTGATCTTAATAGTTGTTTAAAACTAGACTAAGACATATTGTCAATACAATTATATTTAGGATCATAATAGATAAAAAATCAAATAATTTTTATAAATACAAATAACTTTCCACTAAATTTGAACTATATCTCTAATATCATCTTATAAACACTTAAGTGTAGATAATGTAATCTTTCAAATGTTATATTTTTTTGTGGTACAATGTATTATAATCTAATTTATTGTCAAATATGGCTTATTATAATATTAGACAACACATTAGAAGTATCAAAACTATAATATTCTTTAAATAAGTGAAAATCTCTTGGAAAGTCGTCGAAATTTTCCGACAGATTTCAGAGGACGCGGTTTAAGCCTCGGTAATTCATCGGAAATTTCCGAGGGTTTTCCTAGGAAACGAGTTTTTTTTCTTAATATGACTGCATTCGTCTTCCCTCGGGCATCCCTCTGAATTTTCTTACAGATTTCCGAGGACTTATCCGACGGATTTGCGAGCCGTATAAGTTTTCTTGGTTATCCGTCTGTAATACCGAGACTGATATATATTTGATATATAAATATACAAATACATACCAAATTATATATATAAATTGCTAATTTAAATTTATGAAAATATTATATGAAAACTTCAAGAGCTAAAATTTATTTCCATGTTTTTAATAAATACATACATATAATTATGAAAATAGAATAAAATACAAAATTAATACAATTTATTCCTCGTCTTCGTCAGACGATGAATATTCAGAATTGTCCGAATCAGAAGCATCCTCAAATTCTCCACTCTCTTCCTCAGAATCATCGTAAATCTCGTCATCTACAAAGTTGGTGAAATCAACGACAAGATCAATTTCTAGAGAATGCTCAACCGCTCCTATGGTACCCAATGAGTTTTGCTGCATAGGTTCATGTTCACTATCATCGGAAATCCCAACAATCCTTCCTCTAGGATTTACTGACATCACTGTGATCCAAAGGTCGTTTGCTGCAGTTCCCCGTGGATATCTAATGTAGCATACTTGATCGGCTTGTGAAGCGAGGATGAATGGATCATATTCTTGGAGTCTCTTTCTCAAATGTATTGTTGTGACACCAAATTCGTCATGTTTCACACCAGATCCAACAATTGGATTGTACCACTCACATGAAAAAACAATGCACCGTAAATTGATCATCCCTGGATAACGAACTTCTAAGATTTCACGAAGGACACCATAGTATACAAGATCACCAGATTGTGCCGACACACCATAATCACAAGTTGACCTAGTCTTTTTGGGTCTAAGAATCTTGAATGCGTAACCACGAGTACAATAGATGGGATACGCTTCCGCAACATATAAAGGCCCATTAGCAAACTCCAATAACCATGTAGGAAATGATTGCCCTCTAGAAGACATTGTTGTTACCTATAAAAAATATTTTTAGAAAATATTCAAACAATAAAATAACTTTAATTTGAAATATATATACTAATAAATTTTAAATAAGAAAAACTTACGTAGAATTTTAGCCAACGACTAAATTCAGCCTGCTTGAGTTTTTGAACTTCATCCTCGCTCATGTCTGGATATGTAAAGCGTACTTGGTCCAAGTAAATCCTATAAATTAATTAACATGAGGATAAATAAATTTGCAATTTCAAATATAATAAAAATAAATTAGCATTTCAATTGTAAATTTTTTACCTCTCATACTCCATAAGCTCTTCACAATTTGTGATTATGTACATGTGCAAGTGTTGTACCTCTTCCTCTGTTAGCCTTCGTTTCTTTGCTTTTCCACTTAATCGACCAATTTGGGAAAATATATTTGGGACTTGTACAGGGTAAAAAGGTGTCTCCCCACCGTCATCGTGTCGAGCAGGTTTTCGCATCTTTGTTTGGACGTGTTTCGGAAAATAATATTCTGAGAAGTGTGCGGTTTCTTCGTTGATGCTTTGTGCTACGATAGAACCTTCGGCTGTTCTACTCTATCTCCATCCTGAATTAATGAGGGCGCATTTTCCCTAAACGCATCGTTCACCATCTGAAATGTACCTACGTCTACTTCTATCGGTGGTTCTTCTACACTATCCGGAATATAATGTTGACTAGTACTACCATAATCTACCATTGATTCACTTTCTCCATGCAAAAACCATATCTTATAACCCGGCATAAATCCATCCCTAAACAAATGCTTCTTTACTAACGATACCTCCAGATTTTTGTAATTCCGACATTTTGGACAAGGACAAGACATAGTACCTGTTTCTCGCGTTATGCTCTGGTTTGACGCGAATAACATGAATTGTCTAAGACCTTCCTTGAACTCTTCTGTAAGTTTGCCCATCTCTTCATTGTATCTAGGTTTATCCATCCATGAACGAAAATAAGCATAAGGATCTGAAGAAGACATTATTGTTGGTATTGTGTATATTTTCGTTTACCAAACAAGTAAATCATAACTTGAATATATATACACAAACTTTCCAAGAGATTTCCAACAGATTTCAGAGGGATTTTTAAATAGCAACGGTCACATTCAACGGATATAATCGCAACGGCTATATCGCAACGGATATAATCGTAACGGATATAATTACAACGGATATAATGACAAAGTTCTCAGTAATCTGTCGGAAATCGCTTAGAATATACCAACGGTCATTGACCTCCCGGAAAACCGTCGAAATTATTGAAAAAATTTGGAGGATTTTCCGACGACCTTATTTTCGTCAGAAATTTCCAAGAAATTACTGACGGATTAACAAATTTCCGAGAGTTTTCCAAAGATGTGATTTCCTCAGAATTTCCTCAGAAACTTGTCTAAAATCTCTTGGAAAACTGTCAGAAATTTCCTACGGTATTTGTCCGTCAGAAATTCCGTCTGAAATCAACGTGTTTTCTTGTAGTGTCATAAAAACTATCATAAGTTTAAGACAATCTCTAGTTGATTCTAGCGAATACAAGACACTTCGGTATCGATGGTATACATATATGTGGATAATTTGTTTCCGACCCTTATCGCATTACCCGGTTCATTACCCAAAAATGAACATGCCACTGAATAGTATACCTGTATCCGGTCCTATCTTTTGGTTGAAAACGTGTTTATTAATTAGTGGGCACCAAAAACCCTGCCACGCCACTTACTCATTCAAAGCTGCGACAGTAATTATATTTATACCGCAGCACTAATTACATCAACTACAACACTTTAACTTTTCTTCTAATCATTGTGGTTAACTTCGAAAAACCAAGCACACATGACACAACAGTTTAAAGAGAGATAGATTAACCAGCATTAGTTAATCTTCGAGATTAAAAAGAGAGAAGATAAGAGAAGAAACGGATGATGATGCGTGTTTATCTCTCTGTAATGAGCACTGAGTTAAAAAGAAAAAGAAGACAGTAAGCAGATAAGACGGCAAAGAGACGGAACTGGAACAAAAAAAGACACATCCAACGGCTCATAACATCTCTCAAGTCAAATCCTAGCCTTTGATTGCGACACGTTTCTCTCTCCGACAAACCATAACCAAGCGTTTTGTTATCCGTACTTTCTTCTCTCCTTCATCTCTGTTTCACCTTTTTTTCTCTTCTTCTTTTTAATCTTTAATGTTTTCGGATTCAGCTTTTATACATTCTAGGGTTTTTTTTTCTTATAAAAAAAAATTTCTCTATATAATCTCTTCTTCGTTTTGATATATGTAGAGAGAGGATGAGGCAGCCGACACATGTATGCTTTGCATGAAAGAGAGAGAGATAGATTTAATTAAGCTTGTTTTATTAAATTTTCTAGCTGCAATTTTGAGTTTTATCTCCTTTACCTTTGTTTCTAGATTCAGTTCCTTTTTAAAAAAAAAACTAAAGCTGGGAGAATCAGAGATGAAACCCTAACTTGCAGTGTCCGTACTTAGAGATTTATACTTTCCATTTATGGATTCATCGATCAAGTCTTTGTTAGTTGCTGTTTATCCCCAGATTTGATTTCAAGTACCTTCGATCTGTACTTGTGTCTTTCTCTCTTTTTTTTTTTTAATCTTTTTTTATTCATCGGTTTCTGGACTAATTGTATTTTTGTTTTTCTTCTTCCTTTTTGTTTGTTTTGTTTTGAAAAACATATTTCATGCTTATATATATTATAATCAGATAAATTATGTGCGTGTATATATTATGTTGATGGGGGAAAGAAGTTGACAGAAGAGAGTGAGCACACAAAGGGGAAGTTGTATAAACTTTTTGTATATGGTTTGCTTTTGCGTGCTCACTCTCTTTCTGTCATAACTTCTCCTTCATGAATCTTCCTTATACGATTGTTTTAGCTAGTCATTTTGTATTCATATCTGTCTTTGTGCATACCAAAACTACATATATGTGAAGGAGTACATATAGACTATTAGGAACAGATTAAGTTGTTATAGGTATCTCATAGAATTTGATGTTTATATTCAATTGGGTTAGATTTGTTGATCCATCGTGGTTAGACTCGTAGGAATAGGATGTCTGTATTTTGAAGTAAAATACATGCTGTTATCATTGAAATAAAAACTTCCTTTTCTTGCAGACTCTATCACATATGAATTGTCTCAAGCCTCAACTTCAAAAGGTGAGTCAAAGCTGATTGCACTTGAATCCATGGAATCATATTGGTTTTAATGGAGAAATTTTTTTGGAGTTCATGTGCTATAAATCGTGGGCATTGTAGTTTCCATGTAAGTTATTATTCTAAAGTATTTAATAGATATATGTGCAATCAAAAGGGATAATCAGTTAAAGATATGTGGAAGCCATCAAAGAAAAATCTTCAGTTTGATGACTGAGTATAGCTAATCTCCGATCGTTGTGGGAAAGAAAATAATTTTTGTGTAGCAAAGGAAAACTAGTATGAGCTTTTGATTATTCTATACCGCTAATTAAGTTCTAGTTGGGGCTTGACTAAAATATTAGATGAATAGTTGAATAGTGGCAAATTGGAATAGTCAGATGCTTGGATAAGGGAAAACACGTTACCTACAGTTTTGTAAAATAATCATAAAACTTCTTGAACTGGTTATAGAAAATTTAGTAATGTTTCATTTCTTTTTCTAGATATATCTTTAGTTCATTCATTGTGGAATCGTTTGTCGAAATAATTGTGAGTATTTACTTTGGTATCTATGTTGGAATAAGATTATAATGTTTGAGCATTTAATCTCTCTCCCTCTACAAACGTGTGTGCAGTAATCTGTATGCGTATACAACTGTTGACGTTTTTCATAGGTATGATGACTCACACATGTGTTAAATGGATAAATATTGATGTCTATTTTGTTTTCTCGTGTATTTGTTCAGAGGACGGAAATAAGAACACTCTGTAAATTTTGGAATGTGTTATATATGAAAGAAGTATTGTCATCTTTGTGTCCAATTGTGTACATTGTGGCGCAACATAAACCTACAAGCCCCTTTGATTCCCCTTTGTTCTTCATCTCATCTTTTAATTTTTCTTTTGATTGTGTTTAGACTTTCTGTGCCAGTTTGTTGCAAACTCCTTACATATATAGTAGACCTATTCAATGTCAAGATTAATTTATTAGGTAGTGGAAATTGCAAGTTTAGGAGTATTCGATATTATCAGTGGGATATGTTTGTGGCATGCTGTCTAGCCACTTGTTATACCAACTTCTGTTTCTTTTCATTAACTAGTATGCTATCATTTTGTTTCCGCATACCAATTATAACAAAAATTGATCTTTGGATACGTCAATCGATCGCCCCGTGCACTAGAATCCATTTTTCTACAACGGCCGGTGGGAATGGGATTAAATTGGGAGGTGTACCCACATGTCTTTGAAAGTAGAGTACCATTGTCGAGCATGAGAATCGAGTCTTTTTTTTTTTGGTTCCGTAGAAACTAAGTGATAATAATAATTTCCAGTTAACCGTCTCATCAATCACCATCGCAATAAACATAAGAGTGCATATCATGTGAAGATTCAAAACTAAGTCACACATATCATAATGTGAAGGTTCAACTCTTAAGTCGTATTAGTATGTACAACTCTAAGTCGTATTAATAAGTATACAACCGGATGGATCTTGTGAACCAACCCGACTATTTCATTGCTTCAATATATTTATTGTTATTAAGATCGCAACGCATGTGTCTAGACTCCGACATGTTTAGAAATTAGAACACATTAATTAAAAAATCTTGCCCTAGAATGCAGAAGAATCTAGTAGTAGAAAATGGTCAAAAAAAAGAAAGTTACATAGTCTATAGAAAAGAGGTAAAACCGTAAAAGTACACTAATTTCTATTGTATGAAAAAACAAATTTAAAACCCGATTCTTTTTGTGTGTTTTTGTTTTCTTCCAGAAAAATGCAATCGGAAGAATAATTTTACAACAGTACTACAACATAGCAATAAACGTTAGGATAGAAAAAAATAAAAAAGGTTTAGCAGAATTTGTTTAGAGATTTTTAGAATCAACACTTGTCCAATACCAGTCACAGAAGTAACGCACTTGCGACAGGTCGTCGGCCTTATTTGACCATTTTGTCACACATTGTCACGTGAAAAAAAAAAAAAACAATAATGGTAACTCTTTGATCAAAAGTAATAGTAATGTCTACCCAAAATGATACTATTCAGAAGCAATTATATAAGGAAAATAAATTATCGACAGCATAAATGGTCGTTCACCAGTCACACCACCATGTGTTAAAAATTGTTTTCCCTAATTAATGTTTTTTTTTTTTTACTTTTAAGAGTTTGAATAAAAATTAAAAGCACCTCTCTGTAATTAAATCGTTAGATAAAAAAAACGAACGGCTCAGATGTGTTAAGAGTACATAAATACACAACACATGAGCGCAGATGATCTCACCATAGAATGTAGAAGAACCAGTTACGAGAAATTTCGTGAGAAATTGCGTCAGATTGCAAAGACGAGAGAGCCTAAAGGGCTTTTTTTTTTTTCTTCTTCTTCCAATTTTGTCATCATCGGTGGCGATCGCTTTCTCCATGGATAATCTCAGATTTCACGATGGTAACATCTTCAATCTCCTCCACACAAGGTCTCAGGACCCGAGTCATGTACGTTACCTCAACCTCTGCGTTCGTCTCCCATTGGAATTTGGATTTTTTTGCTTTTCTTTCTCATTATTATTATTGCTAGGGTTTTAGCTACAGTGCGAGACTTTGATTTATATAGTTCAATTCCTTAGTAAAGAAAGACTTTGTTCAAATTCTTGGTTCTAGGAGGTTGATCAAAGAATGCAATTACACTCTTCCTTGGTTCGGAGACTTTCTCAGGAAGAGGAAATGGAGGTACGATTTAGTTTAATTGCTGCTGAAGGCCTTGACTATGTCTATCCGTGTATTCTTCAATTATGATGTTTAATTGTTTGTGGCAGGGACATCAAGGCTGTGTTAATGCTCTGGCTTGGAACTCTAATGGCTCGCTGTTGATTTCTGGATCAGATGATTTAAGGGTATTTTATATTCTTTTTATATACCAGCCAAGCTTAGCACTCTTCCTTTTGTTGTTGTTGTTGTTGCATCACTCAATTTTATTTTTTACACTTGTGTAGTTCAGATAAATTGGAGTTTTGGTTAGTCAAGTCTTTGCATCAGTTAGTTGAGCTTGTTTGGTTGCTTAAGAAGTATCTCTAGTGATGCTTACATCCTTCAAAAATTATATTGTCTACGTAGTGTTTCACCGTTGCTGTTATTGCTAGTTTGGGTGAGAGTATTAAAGAAGTCCAATTGAGCATCTAATTTCTCTAGAAAGTTATCTTTTTGATTTGCAGATCAATATTTGGAATTACTCCAGTCGGAAGCTTTTGCATTCTATAGATACAGGGCATACTGCCAACATATTCTGTACCAAGTTTGTCCCTGAAACCTCCGACGAGCTTGTGGTATCTGGTGCTGGAGATGCTGAGGTATATAAAACTACTCCTTTGGGTTGTGCTCTTTAAGGTTTATTGGTGATTTTATTTTTCTTCTGGGGTGTGTGCGTGTATTTTTCTTATCTTGTAGGTTAGGCTATTCAATCTATCCCGGTTAAGCAGTAGAGGAGATGATGACAATGCTATTATTCCATCAGCATTGTACCAATGTCACACACGAAGAGTGAAAAAACTAGCTGTAAGAAACTCTTAATCAGTATTTGGGTCTTGCATATTGAGCTGTTTGTTTATTTAGAAGAGGTTTTTTTATCACCGTGTAGGTCGAGCCTGGTAACCCCAATGTTGTATGGAGTGCTAGTGAAGATGGGACTTTACGGCAGCATGATTTCCGAGAGTCCACCTCTTGTCCTCCTCCTGGATCCGCTCACCATGAATGCCGCAGTGTTCTGGTAATATCCAAACTCCGGTTACATTCTTTCAGTTAAGGGTCTGTTTGTCTAGTACTTCCATCTTGGCTTTAACTTTCTCCAAAACACTGTTTTGATACTTGTCTAGTGCCTATGATCAAAATTTCTTTAGCATTTTTTCGAACTTTCTTAGATTGTCAGCTACGAGTTTCTAACAGAGTGCCATATTTTTGTATATCTCCCTTGTATTTTCTATATATTTGTACATTAGATGTCTTGTGTGGGTGTTTGAATATCATATGAGCTTTATCTGGGTTCTTTGTAGATGTACGTTAATTATATGGTGTGGCTCTTATGAAAATTTTTCTTTTGCAAAATTAAAGTTGTTGATAGCTCTGAATTTTGCAGCTTGATCTGCGCAGTGGTGCCAAAAGAGCACTAGCTGACCCTCCTAAGCAAACACTCTCCCTGAAGTCTTGTGATATAAGTGCCACAAGACCACACCTACTTCTTGTTGGTGGAAGGTATTGGCCTCCATGTTTGTGGATCAGAGTTCTCTCCTTTTCTCTTAATTAACTTCTTGCTCTTTTTCCCTCTTTGGCAGTGATGCATTTGCTCGTTTGTACGATAGAAGGATGCTCCCACCGTTGACATCAAGTCGGAAAAGGATGCCTCCACCTCCATGTGTCAATTACTTCTGTCCCATACATCTTTCTGAACGTGTTAGTTTAATCTGATTAATATTAATATACTCTACTAGTTCTACACTGCTGTGGTAAAATTGTGTTCTTTGTCAAAGCTTTTCCCAAGCTCACTGTCTGCTACATTTTAAATTATTTCAGGGGCGAACAAATTTGCACCTAACACATGTTACTTTTAGTCCTAATGGCGAAGAAGTTTTGCTCAGTTACAGCGGGGAGCATGTCTACCTGATGGATGTGAATAATGGTACAGTTGAGATGCTTGCTGCTTAAAGCTTAAAGTTACCTACTTAGTTTAGAATTTTTTTTCGCATTGAAAATGTCAGTTTTTCTAACATTTTGCTATATCTTTTTAAGCTCAATGTCTGTTGATTCATTCCTTTGTTTGTGACTTGTAGGCACGGGAATTATGCAATACACACCAGGGGATGTAGATAACTTTTTTTCTTTCAGTAACGCCCTCCACAATGTAGAATCTCCACCTCAGGTTTCCGTCACTCCTCAAAATGGCTTTCACAGAAATAACAATTCTGCAACGGTTCGCACCTCCCTTTGTAATTGTTCCATAAGGTGACCTTGTCATTCCATTTTCTTAATGCATCTGACTCCTTTCTTTTCAGGTTAAGAAGTGCACCGAATTGGTAGAAATTGCCAAAATGTCTTTAGAAGAGGGTACAGATGTTTTCTATGCAATTGAGGCAGCTAATGAAGTTCTGGATGCTCATTCTAATGATATAGAGTCTGCGCTAAGGCTTGAATGCCTTTGTACTCGTGCTGCATTGTTACTCAAGGTCCTTTAGAACTGGTGTCTATAACTAGCTTGAATCCTTACATCCTCCCTGATAACCACAGTCAGCTGATTCCTTTATTTTCCAGAGGAAGTGGAAGAATGATGCTCATATGGCCGTAAGAGATTGTCAAAATGCTCGGAGAATTGATGCTTCATCTTTTAAAGCTCATTACTACATGTCTGAAGCGCTGCATCAAGTAAATTCATAGCTCTGATCACAGTTAATTTAGTTTACTATTTGACAGAGAGATGATTCTGCAATAAGCATTTATTTTAGCCTCCCTTCTATTTCATAAACTTATGTGCTTTCACGCAGTTGGGAAGATGTAAAGAAGCCTTAGATTTTGCGACTGCTGCACAACATCTGAACCCATCAGATGCCGATATAGTGGCAAAGGTGGAGAGCATTAAAAGGGATCTTCAAGCAGGTTTGTGACAACTGACGTATGTCTTTTCCTGCAGATAAACTGCTTAGTAACAGTAATTTTTCACTTTTCATGCTGTTACCGTTTTCCACGTCGAGCTAGAATAGAGGTTCAAGATGTTTCTGCTTAGATGGTTTTTTTGGCTCTTCGATGAGTTAGTACCATTAATCAATGAGGAGAATTTATCATTATTATGAGAGAAGAATAACATATATTCGTAGAATCATCTTTAACTTTATCGGGCTTCTCTTTCTTCCTTTAATTTTTTGTCCAGAACAATATAGTATTGTCTATGTGTCTGATGTTTGTTCTGTTGATTTGAAAGTGTATCAAAGTAACACATGTAGAGCTCTTTTCTTTGACTTGGGGGATCTTTACATTGCCAAGGAGTATTTATGTGCTTAAAAGCTTTCATGATTCAGGCAAGGAATTTTCTTTTCACATTTTAATACTCTTGTACTTGTCTTTTGTTTGACGAAACAGCTGGAACTGAGAAAAATGAAGAGACGGGTGCTGGAACCACTAGAGTACTTTCTTTGAGTGACATACTCTATAGATCAGAGGCCAACAGTGACAGTTCACATGATATGTCACGATCCGAAAGAGAAGACTCTGATTATGACGAGGAATTAGAGTTGGATATTCAAACTTCTTTGTCTGATGATGAAGGACGAGATCCAGACTCGAATGCTATGCGTGGCAGTCTCAACCTACGAATTCACAGAGTAGCTGATGATAAACCGATGGAAAATACAGTTGATAATGCCTCCTCAGGAACTGCATCATCATCTCAAAATGATAGAACGTCTTATCAGGTAAGTTATAAGATTATAGTATTGTTAGTTCTTTAAAAGTAATACAAATTGAGCACATTGAATGCGTTTTTTTAAGTTAGTACTTTGCTTCGTTTATGCTGTGTCATACCCTTCCTTAATGTGATATATAACTTCTACACCATTGGATTCTTGGTGATTATAGCCAGAGGGAGCCATTGATATGAAGCGTAGATATGTTGGCCACTGTAATACAGGGACTGATATTAAGCAGGCGAGTTTTCTTGGTCAGAGAGGTAAGTTTCTTAGGGTTGCAACATTTTATGTTATCCCAGTGTATGAGAAAGAAGCCGTTTACAAAAATTTGAAACGTCAATAACTCTCCGTGAACATTTTCTTACCAAATTTCAGGTGAATATATTGCAAGTGGAAGCGATGATGGTAGGTGGTTTATATGGGAGAAACAGACGGGAAGGCTTATGAAAGTGCTTCTTGGCGATCAAGCAGGTTAATTTCTTTATCACGCTTATCCATTACCTAAGTATTTTTTTCCAATTTTCAGTGAATTTCGTTTAGTTGGCTAAAAGAATAAGCCTTTGTTTCTAGTTGTGAACTGCATCCAATGTCACCCAATTGATAGTGTTGTGGCGACGAGTGGAATTGATAACACAATAAAGGTAAGAAAGGGCACAAAGCTATCTTCAGGGTTTGGTTTAGTTTCATGTAAGATCTCTTAAATTAACATTTGCTAATAAAAATGTGTCTGAAGATATGGAGCCCAACCGCAGCAGTCCCATCGATTGTAGCGGGTGGATCAGCTGGACCTGCAACGGCCAATGTGGTGGAAGTAATGGAGATTAATCAACAGAAGCTAAGCCACAGTCGAGAGAATCCCCTGTAAGTTTTCTGTGATGGGGGGGTTTTGAGTTAATATTAAAACTCCATGCGGTTTCAGAGATCACAAAATTGATTTGGTGATTTGTTGTTTTGCATTGATATAATTCACTTTCAGATCTGTGGAGCTTCTGCAAAGGTTTAGGATGCAAGAATTGGCAGAAGGAAACTTTCACCCATTTGAATGTACTCAGAGCTAAAGCAGGAGGAAAGTGTGTATAGGTAAAAATAAGCTTTTGCTTTGTGAAGGTGATGTTGGAATAACAATGTCTTTGAAATATGAATAATGAATAATAGTGTTTGATTAGGTTCCAAATGTAGCAAAAGCTTTCTATCTGTAAAATCTCATGCATAGCTTCTTTCCAAGCTCTCTTTTTTTTTTTTGTGTTGTACAGTTCGATATTGGCTTCTTTTGACTGTGAAAATGTCAGCTTTTTCTTTTTCTTTGAAGTTACATTGTTTGACGTTTCTGTTTTGTTTTGGAGACGGCACACGAGGGTCAAGGGGGTTTGTGTCCAATCTCGTTGATTTTTTTTTTAACGTTTATAATTATTATTTTAATGCTATTATTAATGGGTTAGTAACTCCTGATCTTAAAACATTCCTTGGTGAACACAAAAGATATCCCTACTTTGAAGAAAGTGACATTCCAAAATCACGATTAGCTAAAAGTATTTTTGTTATTATAATAGATTCATAACAAAAATATTTTGTATCTTTATAACACCAAACAAACATAATTGTTGGGATCAGTATACATTGTTTATTGAGCCTCACAAAATTTGTAGAACTTTTTAAAGTTCCTTTTGGTTGAGACTTATCATACCAGCATAATAAAATCTAATTTTGATCCTTTAGCAAGATATAAATATTTTTGTATATAGATTTTCAGATTTTTTATAACTTAGAATTTTCATAGCCTACACACTAGAAACTTAATTTGTATGCTTAAAAATTAATGAAATGATTTAACTACAAAAAAAAAGAAGTTTAAAATTTAATATACGAAAAGTTGGGTGGAACCACCACATAAGATAAGGGGACAAAAAGGCATTAGACCGTTGGAGAGAATTATTGACATGATTTTAAGGAAATTTTGTCAATAATGTGATAACCTATTCCTTTCTCTCCGACGATATTATTCGAGCAAAAATATATATTTCTTTAATAGAAGATTACAGAAATCGTCGCATTAAATCGATTAACCCAATAAGTAATTAATGATAATTAAAAGTTGATAGTATCTTGTAAACTTATAAGCTCTTTATTATTGATTGTCTATTCCCTTTGACGTTGATTATTGATTGAACACTCTTTTCCCTACATATTGGGCTACAATAAATTAGAATTCTAAAATTATATAGTAAACGATTTACTAAGAAATAAGACCTAATTTTAGCCAATTAATTAACAAATTAAGAAGTTTGGGAAAAAATAAACAAATTAAAGAGGAAAAAGATTCAAAAGAAATTATTGTCCTAATTCCTGAATCCTTTTCTTAAGAATAAAAATCTAGCAAACAGTTTACACCATGTACAAAAAATAGAAAAGGTATAAAAAAAATTAAGTATCAACACTATAACTTAAACATTAAAATTTGCCAGCACAACTAGTAAAAGTAACTTGCAAACATTTAATTTTGACAACAAAAACCAAAATATATATTAATAATTAATTTTTTTTTTTACATTAGAGAAAAGTTACGTATTGCGGTGTAACATGTGAGTGCGCCTGATCAAGTTAGTATATAAAAGAGAACACCACGTAACTGTGTTGTTTACTCCTTTGTTATTTCACTTCATCGTCATCTTCATCTTCCTCTCCCAAATAAGCTCCATGGTCACCATGGAATTACTCTACTTCACCTACGACAATAATATCTTCTCATATACTCACAACAATACTAACCAAACCTCCTGATTCAACACCACCTTCTCTTAACCCTCCTCTCTATATCACCTTCTTCTACTTTTTTTTTGTTTTCCCTTATAACTCAATGGAAGAAGAACGGAGAATCTTGTTCGGCAAGTACGAGATGGGAAGACTACTAGGCAAAGGAACCTTCGCTAAAGTCTACTACGGCAAAGAAATAACAAGCAACGAGTGCGTCGCCATCAAAATCATCAACAAAGATCAAGTAATGAAACGACCAGGTATGATGGAACAAATCAAACGAGAGATCTCAATCATGAAACTCGTTCGTCATCCAAACATCGTCGAGCTAAAAGAAGTCATGGCAACGAAAACGAAGATCTTCTTCGTCATGGAGTTCGTTAAAGGCGGAGAGCTTTTCTGCAAAATCTCCAAAGGTAAGCTTCACGAAGACGCAGCTCGCAGATATTTCCAGCAGTTAATCTCAGCCGTTGATTATTGCCACAGCAGAGGCGTCTCTCATCGCGATCTGAAACCTGAGAACCTTCTCTTAGACGAGAACGGAGATCTGAAAATCTCGGATTTCGGATTATCCGCTTTGCCTGAACAGATCCTCCAAGACGGATTGCTTCACACGCAGTGTGGAACTCCGGCGTACGTTGCGCCGGAAGTTTTAAGGAAGAAAGGTTACGACGGAGCTAAAGCTGATATATGGTCATGCGGCGTCGTTTTGTATGTTCTCCTCGCCGGTTGTTTGCCGTTTCAAGACGAGAATCTCATGAACATGTACCGGAAAATCTTCAGAGCTGATTTCGAGTTTCCGCCGTGGTTTTCGCCGGAATCTAGGAGGTTGATTTTGAAACTCCTCGTCGTAGATCCAGATCGACGGATCTCGATTCCGGCGATTCTCAGAACCCCTTGGCTCCGGAAAAACTTCACTCCTCCGTTAGCTTTCAAAATCGAAGAACCGATCTGTTCTCAGAGCAACGAAGAAGAAGAAGACGGAGATTGGGAGAATCAAACAGAGCCGGTCTCGCCTAAATTCTTCAACGCGTTCGAATTCATCTCCTCGATGTCTTCCGGATTCGATCTGTCGAGCTTGTTCGAGAGCAAGAGGAAGGTTCAATCGGTGTTCACGTCGCGGTCTTCGGCGACGGAGGTGATGGAGAAGATCGAGACGGTTACGAAGGAGATGAACATGAAGGTGAAGATAACAAAGGATTTTAAGGTGAAGATGGAAGGTAAAACGGAAGGGAGAAAAGGACGGCTTTCGATGACGGCGGAAGTGTTCGAAGTAGCGCCGGAGATATCGGTGGTTGAGTTCTGCAAATCGGCGGGAGATACGTTGGAGTACGATAGGTTATACGAAGAACAAGTACGGCCGGCATTAAACGACATCGTCTGGTCTTGGCACGGCGATAATAACAACAACAACGCTTCTTCCAACGATTCTTGACCGGTTCTGATTAAACCGGTTTCCGGTTAATGTAGTATATAAGACGAAACTGTTACATTGAACCTTAAATTTTTCTTTGGTTTAATAAAATTTTGGTTTTTTGTTGTTTTTACATACAAACTAGTTAAATTAATTTGGGTTTAAATTATGTTTTAGTCGACAAATTAGAAAGTGTAACGTCGAGTCTTGTTGGTTTAGAAGATAGCCACGTGTAGTGTCTCAGAGACTTCGAAAAGATCGACACTTCTGTTACCAGGTCAAATCATTGAAGAATATTATTTCGAGTTAGTGGAGAGGAGGACAAAGTCGCAACAAATTAATTTTATTTATCCGACGACTTTTTTTGTGATTGATCACATGTCTAACTTCAATTGTAGTTGGTCATAATCGTGAGATAGGGATAAAAAAGTGATTGGTTTGATGAAGATAATGTTAATCTGAATTTTCTGTATAAATGAGATCGTTTAGTGTAGCAAAATTACCCACTCAAACCAAAATATGTTTGCTAACCCGTTTTATTGAGTAGATTCGTTCGAGAGAAATATATATAATTAGAAAAAAAAACTGTACTACCAATAGACACGACTTCATCTTTCTACAGAATTCTAAGAGACCCAATCGTGTTAACAATTAGTGGCGTAGAAGCGTTAAGTGACAGAGAAATCCCCAAAAGAAGTTAAAATGGATACAGACAAAAACAAGGATTAAAGTCAAGATAACAAGAGGAATGAGGTTCACCAGATAACAAGATAAACTCAATCCACTGAGTGTAATCACAATTTAAATATAAAGGTTTCACCATAGGTTAATATCCGACCAATAATCTAAAAAAAAGAATCAATCAGTGGTGGCTATAACATGGGATTTTAGGACAAGAACTGTGTCAAAGTCAGAAAGTGACTCAACCATCAAATGGGATATTATTTAAATCGAGAATGAAAGGAGAGTTTTTGGATTAGATTAGATTAGATCTAAGTCAATTAACTATTTTTGGAGAAGAGGAAACACAAATGAGGTTATTACTGGTATGTGTTTGTGTCAGTTTGTGTTTGGTCATAAAAATTAGAGAATGACATTTTGGAACAATGTAAGTTACATAACATGTAACATGTAACAGATGTTGCAGCTCCTAAGGAGGATGTCATGACATGTGGGGTCCTCCCATGTTCCAAAAAATCACATCCAAGTGCAATCCACTAGTATTTGATTTTGATGTTTGGATATATTGAATTGAACATTGATATTTTAGAGAACATCTGAAACGAGAAGCATACCAAAGACTTGCACAATATCTAGATTTAAAATATTACAAAACTTTCAGTAACACTTATTTTTTTGGGTTTTGCAACGAGAAGGCACCAAATTCATTGTCTACCTCAGACTGCTGCAACATTTTACTTGAAAGTTTCCCTGGTATTTGACAACCAAAATCCTTACAATACAAAAAAGAAAAACAGACAGACTCTTTTGCTAATGGTTTGGGGTTCAGCTCAGGTGGTAGTCATGTTTAGCTTGTTGACCCAGTAGCCAAGTTGTTCAGCTACACAGCTTGATCCAGTTGACCCATAGGAACTGAATTTATTGACTGAATTTTCGACGCCCAGATATCCAAACACATCTTCTTCGAACACAGGGCTTAGCTTTCTCATCTCTTCCAGACTCAAGTCCTGAAGTTCACAGCCTCTTGAGACGCAAACTCCAACTAGTTTCCCAACTACGTCATGAGATGACCTAAAAGGCATCCCCTGAGAATCAACAAAAAAAAAGACAGTATATTTATCTTTCTGACTCTAGAGACAAAATGGAAGATTTTGATAAATTTAAATTGACATTACCTTCTTCACAAGGTAATCGGCCAGAGTTGTTGCGTCAAGGTGTCCGGCGGGGAGACTTCTTTTAATTCTCTCTTGATTGAATGTTACATTCTGGGCAAATTCTGCAGAGACATCGATCATTGCCATTATTGTCTTGGTACTATCGAACATCGGTTCTTTATCTTCTTGGAAATCTCGGTTGTAAGCAAGTGGAAGTCCTTTGCATAGTGTCAGGACAGTGACCAAATCGCCTATGACTCTTGCAGATTTCCCTCTGACAAGTTCCATTGGGTCTGGATTCTTCTTCTGTGGCATTATACTGCTTCCAGTTGAAACGGAATCACTTGGAATCATGAAACCAAACTCTTCGGATGCCCAAAGTACCCACTCTTCTCCCAGCCGTGACAGGTGAATGCCTGTGTTGGAATTTGCAAATAAGAACTCCAACACATAGTCTCGATCTGAAACTGCATCGATGCTGTTTCAAATAAAGAAGAAAAAGAACTTACTAAATTAGAAACCTTAAACAAGACATATAATTAGAGAGAGAGAGTTGATGCAGCCAATGCAAGAACTAAGAACATACCTGTTTCTCATTGGTTCGGTAAATCCCAGAGCATTAGCAGTCATAAACCTATCAATAGGTAGACCAGTTCCAGCCAAAGCACAAGCTCCTAGGGGGGAGAAATTTAGCCTTGCTCGACAGTCCATATAACGACCAGCATCACGTTCGAGCTGCCATACATGAACAAAGTACCAGTCAAGAAAGTAAAATCCTAATAAGATGATAGTGCGAAAGTAAGAACCCTTTGATGTTCTGAGGCAGGAAAAGATTAATTGGTCACTACATACATACAAGATGATAACACATGCGTATAAGATGATTGTGTGAGAGATATCTCAGCAAATGTAAAGAACCTATGATGGTTTAAGGCACAGGCTAGTCAATGCAGAATTACAAAGGAAGGCCTAATCACCAGAACATAAACCCGGTAAAGCTAATTATGGTTAAAAATTGCTGCTAAATTTGACTAACATAGCCTCACCAGAAAACTAAACGAAAAAGGACTCAAAAAGGAAAACTAAAGCTTGAGCAAAGAAGGAAATCCAAACCTGCTCCACAAAAGTTAAGAGGACATGGGGTAGTAAAACAGGCTGAGCTCTTTGAAGATGAGTATAGCCAGGAACAATCAACGCCTCATTCTTCAAAGCCAATGCAACAAGTGATGTCTGAAGATTTCTGATCTTAACAATGATTGTGTCGATAGCCTCACGGCACCAAAGCTTGAAATCAGTAGCACATTGGTCATTTCTGCTCCTTGCTGTGTGAAGTTTCTTTGCAGGTTCACCAATAAGATCAGTAAGTGCTGCTTCAATGTTCATATGCACATCTTCTCGATCTGTCCTCCACTCAAATTTACCAGCTTCAATCTGCTTCTCGATATCATCAAGACCTTTCAAAATGGCATCCCTGTCGCTATCAGTTATTAAACCCTGTAAGAACAAACCATCATCAAATCAAACATAACGCTTTGTCACTTGGTTTCTAAAACAAATCATGATCTTAAAAGTTTAAACAGCAAAGGACCTCCCATCTCCAACAAACAACTAAACCCAATTCGAATCAAATCTACAGATTAAGTTGTAGCAATGCATGAAGTTCTCAACCCCAGATCAAAACTAACCCAAATTCGAATCAAATCAACAGATGAAGTTTATAGCAATGCATGAAGAAGTTAAAAACCTGGTGAGCGAGCATTGTTGCATGAGCTTTGCTACCCATAATGTCCTGCTTGTAGAGAACTTTATCGAATGAAATTGACTCAGTGAACATCTCCACTTTCTCAGTGACACTCTCTTCGAACCTTCCGCCCCATAGCTTGGCCTCCTTTGAGGCTGTGTCGTCATCGTGGCTCATTGAACGCAACGGCGGAAGTAGACTCCGTGACTTGCTGCTTCCCGGCGGGAGATAAGAGATGGAACGATGTACGGAGGAGCTAGGAGTGGAACGCGACGGAGATAAGAGTATACTCTGTGAGAAAGAGAGATCAATTGCTCCCATTTCGTAAGTTAGCTGGAGCCTGGAGGAGACTACGAAGCACGGAATCGTCGAAACCAATGGTCGAAAAGAAAAAAAGAAAAAAAACTGTTTAGGTTAAGGGAAGAAGAAGACACTTAAGTGAAATTACTATCTTGTCCCTCGTTTACATATGAAACTTTAAAATTTTGTCTGAACCTGTATTCGACCTCGGCACATGTTACTCGGATAATCTACCATTTACCACTACGCTACTTTAAAAGTTTGTAAAGTATACAATAATAACTGTATATAAACTCATGTTTTTAGGTTTCGATGTTTAGTTTTTAACTTATGTATTTCAGTATTATATTATTATTATTATATACTAGGTTCGGACCCGCACGTACGTGCGGGGTTATGTTATAAACCAATTTATTTTAGTATTTATAATCAAACTCATACTAATCGAGATTCTAGTTTGATGCTTTCGCTCGGATACCAAACTCAAACTCATACTAAACACGTTACTTAATAACGCCGGCGAACGTTATTAAGAGACGTACAAAGTGAAATCCAATCTGTGGACTCGAGTCCCGCTAAAACTGACTGAAAAAATAAGACCAAAGAGATTCTTTGCCAATCATACTTCCAGTCTCCGAATAGACGGATATAACAGTTTTCATCATGAGACAGAAGCACAAAGAGAGAAGAAGAAAAAAAGGTACCTTGAGAACTGCAACAACATCCCCTACATTAACCAAAGACTCGCACTCAATATACACAACTTCGACAGTAGCTTTCTCTGGCTCGGGTTTCTCCACTTCCACAACGTTAAGATCACTGGAGGCAGGAAGACTAATGGCCATCCGTGTGAAGTTAGCTGCAGGATAAAATCAAAATTGAGGACCAAAAGCATCAAAATCAAAACCGTGAATCAAACATAAACATCTAACATTTACTAAAATGAGACACTCACCATCCTGAGGAAAGTAGAAACATGTAAGAGAGGAAGCTGGTTGACTCTGAAAGGGGAAAGACACAAGGTTCTTGGTCTCAGTCTCAGTATCACTCTCGTCATCAGAAGAAGATGAGTAGAGAACTAAGCATTGTTGTTGCGGCTTCCTCTCAATTGTGCAATGTTTGCGCGGTATGGTTTATGTATCTTATGATTTTGGCTAAGGATTGGCGTAATTCTCGTTTCGTTTTGTCATGTTCCATCATATCCTACACCTTTTCTCAAATTTTTGTTGCATAAAAGAATATACAGGACGGGACCAAACGAAAGCATACATTTTCAAACTCCCGTATGGAATAAACATAAATATAATTCATAGTATATTTATATATCATATGTTGTAATAAAAATATTACAAATTAATTGACTTCTTTATTCTTATCATTTTATATATGGTTCACCTATATTAGATTATGTTTTTTTGTTTTAATATTTTTAACAGTTATAGATCATATTTTATGTATTTTTATTTTTATTTTATTTTGAACTTATGCTAGTTTAATTGAAAATAGTAAGATTTATTTGAGGACATTAAATGTATTTTATGATGTCATAGAACATGTCAAGAATTAGAATTATTTATTTAGTATGTGTAAACATATTTATTTAGTATAACATCTGTAACCCAAATTTTTGTCATTTTGGTTTTTGGTTCAGTTTCATTTTGGTTTATGAATATTTGGGTGTTTGAGTGTTAATCAGTACTTTAAGACTTGGATCAGACCATCGTTTGGCCTGGAAACGATAAAAAATAAGTTATAAATGAGAGAACATAGGCATGTATATTTTGGACATATTGTATCCACCAAATGTAAATTTCTGTTATAATATTCGTTTGACAATAATTATATTAGTCCAGCGGATAAGAGGTTGGGCAAAGAATATCCGTATTTGGTTGTCAAAAATAAATAAATAGGGAAATCTTCTAACAGGATATCCGCATTTTTCGTTTGAGTATTTAATTTTTACAAAATTATTACAAAATTAATGGAAATTATCCAAAATTCTATATTTTTTTAAAAAAATAATTCTTTTTTTTAATTCCAAAAATAGCTAAATTCTACAAAATATATGTTCTTAAATTAACTCTGACTAAAATTATTAAAAATTTGAAAACTGAATGTTGTTATCTAAATTTTCTAATCTTATGTGGTATTTTGCATTGTAATCTTTTTATTTTTATTTTATAAATTTTTTAAAGATAATGATGACTTAAAAAACAAATTTCAAGGTATTCATGTTATAAAGTTTTACTGGCATGTGTGTTGTTTGTTTTCTTTTCCATATACACCCCAAATTATAGTGCCATTTAAAAAAAGACTGTTCACATCATATATTTGAAAAAAATAAGAAAATAATATAATTTAATATACAGCTGATTTCAAATTAACAACACAATCATGGAGGATTAAATTGTACTTTTATGTGTTGGTTTCTAAAGTTAATTGATAATGTTAAATCAAGGCTCAACTATATACCCTAGTAAGAAATTCCTATAGATTTTTCTTAAATAAATCTATATAAAGACTGAAGAAAACAAACACTAATATAGTATTTTGTGACTTACCGGGTTCATATAAAAAATGTGGACTTCTTTTAAGCAATCAAATGTAATTTTTTTTTGTTTTGCAAATGCTATGTCAATTGGATGAACACCCGTTTATACCACAATCCTCACTTATATACAATCTCTAGGTAAAAAAATTAGTCTTTGGAAAAAAATCTTGATTTGTATATGCTATGTACACGACATAAATTATAAATTTAACAATTCATAAGAATAATAAATAATAAACAGGACATAAAACATAGTATTAACTAAAAAAGAATATAATAGATGTTAGCAATATACATATGCAAACTTAAATACTAAGACACATACATTTTGTTTTGTTTTTTGCATAAACAAAGAGATACAAAAATAGTGTAGAGTGCTGTATATGATACGTAAATGTTAAATCGATTACTCTATTTATAGGCTGGAAAGAGTCAGGCTTAACGTTTTTTACTTTTACGTTTAGAACAACAAAAATCTATATAAAATCTTTTAAAATCTTATTTATTTTTCAGTTAATGTATATACAATATGTTTGAATCTATATGGATGATTCGATTTGAATAATGAATTAGTTGTCTAGATTTTGCAATTCCTATTAAACCGATAAGAGTAAATATATAAGGTTAGTTTTAGAAATAATCCCTAAATTTTAGATTTTTGGTAAATTAATTACTGATTTATTTCAAGATTTCTTAAAATAAATAATCTGTTTAAATTGAAGTTAAGTTACTATTCAAATTTAATTAGATATAATTGTTATGAAAATCTTAAATGATAAGTTTTATTAATTGCAAAAATCTCTTTTTATTTTATAAAATTTTAATTACTATATAAAATTCAAAGAATTGTTAATATAAATAATTTCGTTTTTATTATAATATTTAAAATTTTTATTTTGTAATCTTATTGGCTGTATTTTTTTTATATAGATGTCAAATATTTGAATTTATTATTTGTAATTAATATAGTTTCATAAAATATAGGAATGTATCATTTATAGTTAATATAGTTTTTTAAAATACTGGAATATTTTGAATTATAAAAAGAGTTAATCATTTAGTCTTTAATAATTGTTATCATTATTTTAGAAAATTTTAATTTGTTTTTAAAAATTATGTAGGCAAGTGGATCTGTTTGGCAACATGGATATATGTTATAGTTTTTGTTTTGTTTTTTTATCCTATGTGTGCTCCCCAATTAATAGTATATATATATATATATATATATATATATATGTATACACGATTCCAACACATACCCACTTCCTAGTTTTTGTAAAAAACTCAATTCTACGCTTTCAAACGCCAACAGTCAGATACCTAACTGGTATGTTTACAGGAGGCGACAACAGTCAGATACCTAACTGGTTTGGTCAAAAACATTGTTTATATCAACCGGTCTGATTTGAAATCATTCCGTTTGGTTTAACACGGTTTAGGTTTTAGTTCATATGTAATTTTCTTGTAATAAACCTGAACTATTTGAATGGGGGGAGCTTAGTTAGAGCTTTAACAATTTGATAGTCCACTTCCACTAAATCGAACTTGACGAATTCCAATCTAATAATGAAGAAAAAAAAACATTTCATAGAGCAATCACAACTTCTGAATCACTCTCAACTTAGCACTCCTGGCTCTGCGATTCAGTTTCTCCTCTTCCTCTGAAGGCGTTATTGGTCTCTTTGTCAGTATCACTCCTTTCGACGCAATCACTGTCTGCTTGATCCATGCTTCTTTATCTTTCAACTCCTTCTCTATACTTTCTTCGATTTGCCTTTCCGGCTTTACACTACTACTTGCCTCTCCGTTGATCTCTTCTCTTTGAAATCCTAAGATGTCGAGGAACGTTTGTTTAACAACCCGATCCTCCAGACTGTGAAAGGAGATGACTGCTAGTCTTCCACCTGGAGACAGAACATCGAACGACGAGTATAGTGAGTTTTGTAGCGTCTTGAGTTCATCGTTCACTGCAATCCTTAGGCCTTGAAACACACGTGTTGCTGTTTTTATCCAACCTTGTCTGCCTCCTATAGCATTTCAAACGGAAGTCGAATGAATAAAAAATTAAAAGGATTATCATTCACACATACTCATTCTTTTGTTTTCCAATACCTGGCAAACCAAAATCTTTGACTAGGAACACTAATTGGAAACTCTCATTGAGATGCAAATGGAAAACATGAAATCTCAAGATAGATTACGGACATCTAAGTCAAACCAAATGGTATATATACCTCTGCTTCCTGGTGACATATTACGGATGAGATCAACTAGTTCACAAGTAGAATGTAACCCGCCATTAAGTCTAGCCTTAACAATTCTATTCTGAAGTGAATACCAGTTGCTTTCTTCGCCATAATCCCGTAGGATTCTCCCCAGTTCAGATTCTGGCCAAGAATTCACTATATCTTGTGCTGTTAGACTCCCCTGTCACATGTTAGTGGATAAGGTTAGGACAAACTTCAGCATAGATTCCAAGAGATTCAAAAACCCCTCAGGGTAAATCTACTGAAAGGAGATCTGAGAACCCTCACCTGAGGATCCATGCGCATATCAAGAGGCCCCTCTTGAAGAACGCTAAACCCTCTATCAGGATTGTTTACCTACCATACATACAAAAAAGGTTGTAGAAAGCGTGTGAGAGTGATGTCAACAACAAAATAGTCCAAGGAAACAGAAACAAAATTGCTTGTGAAATACCTGCATAGATGACATTCCCAGGTCCATAAGAATACCATCAACACCAACATCTAACAACCCCGGTTGAGTATCAGCTATCACAGATTTGATGTATTTGAAGTTCTTCAACACAATAGAAGCCTTCAAAGTTGGATGCATGAGAGAATCAATATGAAAGTGCCCCAGTTTTCTAGCCACAGGATCAACATCCATTCCAACAAATTGCTTCAATTCAGAGTGGCTTTGAATAATCTGAAATGGCAAATTACAACATTCACAATCCATTTACATATCCAAACAATAGCAACTAAACATCTAAAGCATACAAGTTTGTTCACCAAACCTAATAATCTAATTCCTATGCAACAGTTTGTTCGATTTTAGCTAAAAAAAATCAGGAGGATGAACTTACAGAAGAAGAATGACCAGCTGCGCCAAGAGTACAATCAACGAAACTACGCAACCGAACGGAAGAGAAAATGTCGACAACTTCGCCGAGCATCACAGGCACATGTGAGGAGGGGACATCGCCATCGTCGGCGAGCTCATACTCTCTGCTCGACCTTGTCCTCCGCTTTTCCTTATTCACCACTGCTTCCGCCGTCGCTTTTGCTACTTCAATCTCTTTCCTCCTCTTCCTCTTCTCTTTCTCCTTCTTCTTCGTCTCGCTCGAATTGAGATTCCCAGAAATCACATTGATACTACGCCGAGGAACGCGTAATAGAACCTTGTTACTGTTGCTCGCGAGAATCGACGAGCATAGAAACAGATGTTTAGCCCTAATCACTCCGGCCATTCCCGTTAAGCCTTCTCTTTCGCCATTGTTGAGGTTTATCAGAAAGAACGAATTCGACTGGTTTCAATCACAAATCTCTCACTCCGAGAGAGAGATGATGACTGGTTTTTTTTTTGTTTTACTAAGTTTGGGCCTTTTTAATGATGGGCCGGCCCATTAGTATTGAAAAACAACATCCTTTTCGTTTTCTAAGCAGCGGAATGCGCGTGGTTTCTTAGCCCTAGAACCGGCAAGAAGTTAAACGAAAACGCTCGTTCTTCGGTGGTGAAACGGCGGTTGTAATCGACATCGACGCCGGAACTGCGCCGACGACCTCACCGCACTGTGGTTACTTTCTCGTTCTCTGTCAACTCACTGTGAAATTTTCAATTTTTTTCGATATGCCGCCTCCAGGTAATTGTTTCTTCGATCGATTTTGTTTTTTCCAGTCAGTTTGATTTGATTCTTCCCCATGAAAAAAATTGTCTCTGTGTCCGAGCAAAAACCAGTAATGTAATAACATATGATGTTCTCTCTGTAGAAATATCGAAAAGGGTTCTAGACGCGAAGCTTGAAGCTTGCAAATTCGCATTCACGAAGCTAAGTGCGGTTAAAACAACGAGAATGAAGAATTATAAGCAACTGCGTACTCTGCTTATGTTGAAAGAAATATCTCGACGTGGTGCTGATCGTGACTTCCTCAAAGTAAAAAACAGTTTCAGTCTCTTCATGTTAGTCTGAGTTTATTAGTAAAGTCTTTATCTTTATATGCTTTTGCACCCTTAACGCCCAAAGTTATGTTCTTTGCTTCATCAGGATCCGGAGAATAGTGTAACTCGAATTCTGTGTTCGGTTTTAAAGCAAGTGGTAAGTATATATATACTACATCTTTTTATGTTGTCTTGAGAGTAAATGTGGTGGAGCAGTAAATGTGAATTGTTGTGCAGGTGAGTAACTCAGACCGTTCTTTAAAGTCTCTTCGTGGGTTTCACTATGAGACATTGCATGATCAAGAGAAGCAACAGGTGACTAGGATGATAGCAAGTTTACAAGGAATGGGAAGTAGAAAATACGAACCTGAAACTGTTGATCATCTTGATGACATGACTGAGCCAATGGAAATGGAGATTTATTTGGGGAACGGAGATGATTCTGTGGGTGGGGATTTTGGTGACATTGTTTTGGAGCCAATCTCATGGCCTTTGGAGTCAGTACTAACTCTTGGATGGGTTGAGACTTTGATGGGTTTGTTAAATCAGTTCACATGGAAGAACTCTGTTTCTGAGTTTCCTATGGTCTTACCACATTCTGTGGCTGTTTCTTTGGTGGATCGTGCTTCACAGATTCTAAACAAAGAATCTAATTGCGTTAAAATCAATAGTGAGAATTCTAGAGTGATTGTGGTTGGGGATCTCCACGGTCAGTTGCACGATCTCCTCAAAATTTTTGAGCAATCAGGCAGACCTTCACAGAATCAGTCGTTTGTGTTCAACGGTAATTACATTGGTCGAGGTTCTTGGAGCCTAGAAGTGTTCTTGGTTCTCTTAGCTTGGAAGGTACATATATACTTTTTTCCTTTTATCTTATTAGATTGTTTGTCATGGAACGTTAGTTCAAGTGTTAGGCCTCTCCCGTGTTTTGTCTTTTAAACTATAAAAACACTATTTTCTGTGCTTAAGCATTGTTAATGTTGAAGGCATTAGATTTGTTTTCAGTAATCACAAATAGTATATTCAACATGAGTTTGCTTAATATTAACATGAAAGCATTAGATTTAAGGCCCTAGTTACGTTTTCTTTCACTTTATCTGTTTAACTGTCTTATATCATAATTGTTCCCATCTGATCGATACTTGCTGTTTCTAACTACAGATTCAGATGCCTGAGAATGTAATTTTACTTCGAGGAAGCTCTGAAACAAGAGTTTCTGCAGAAGAGCTTGATTTCTTGAAAGAAATATGTGACAGGTATGGAGAGCACGGTCCGATGCTATACTCCAAGTGTATCGATTGTTTTAAAATGTTACCTTTGGCATCGGTCATATCAAATAGCGTCTACACAACTCATGGAGGTCTCTTTCAAAGTTCTCGGGTCCAAGAAGACACTGTGAATCCGTCTTTGTTTTTGGGTTCTTTAGAGGAACTTGACAAGATTGAGAGGAGACAAATTGGTGATAACGATGACGAGAATATAACTCTTAACCATGTTTTATGGTCATGTCCGTGGATGGCTGATGGTCTGAGCGAAAGCAATTACAAGGGTCTTCTTTGGGGAGCTGATTGCACCGAGACTTTTCTAAAACAGTCAAACTTAAAGGTAAGTGTAAAACTTTTGGGTAAAAACCGTCTCCTTATGATATTCCAATGTGTTATTTATATAGATTGTATCTGTTTGTTATCCATCTTAGATGATTATAAGATCACATGAAGGCCCTGATGCACGAGCAGATCGAGAAGACATGGGAAACATGCTAAGTGGTTACTCCATAGATCATGAAGTAGAATCTGGAAAGCTTTGCACAGTATTCAGTGCTTCAATGTTCTCACAGGTCATTTCCATTAGCCTCGTCTTACAACAAACAGAGTCACACTGCTACCTGTTCCTGTTGTTTTTAAAACTGGTTGGTTCTTTTGTTAATTTTCACTTTCAGGGTTTAAGAAGCTATGAAAACGAAGGGGCATATGTTGTTCTTGAGCCTCCCAACTTCACAGAACCCAGATTTGTTTCTTACACAGTCGAAAATGTTCCAAGGGTAAAAAAACTAAAAACGCTGGAAATTTCAAACATCTGCTTGTTGCGTTGTCTTAGGCTAATTATTGTGTTTTCTTTCATAGTTACAACATCAGATCATAAATGATAGATCTTCAACTCAACAACCGCAAATGTGGGAGAACAGAACTGGAAACAGTTTTGCATCAATTGGGATTGCTAATCCGCCTTCTTGGACCGTTCCTTTGCCAAATGACCCGAGTCAGATCCTTCAACTTCGAGAGCCTCCTCAAGTATTTGAAGGTCTTCCTCTTCCAGATAGCATTGAGGTAACAACATAATCAAACATTATTGATCATTGTATGGTTGCACTGGTGAATGTTTCTATTGATGGTTTATGATATAAGATCTTGATTGTTTGTATATGATTGCGATGATGGCAGGAGCCTCACAAATCCAACTACGACTACTTGTTTAGACTGATAAGCGCTCTCAAACAGGAGATTCAAACTAGGGTATAAATTCATTATAAACCCTTTTTTTATTAGTTTCTTCGCAAGCAGGTAATCTCTTGTAAAAGACTGACCTGTGAATTTTGTCCTTTGTATAATGCGCAGGACAACAGAGAGAAGGAATTGGTAAGCCCTGGAGACCAAAGTTCAGAAAATATATTTGATTTTTTAGAAATGTAAAGAATTGGTGATTGAACTAATAAGAGTGTTTTGAACAAAACGTAGATGGATCACTTAACTAAGACGAAAGCCACATTGGAGGTCATAAGCCAAATGTCATCTTCTCTCTGACCCATTGAGACTTGAGACCCAACGATTTTGCTTTCCTTTTCTTTTTCCTTTTGTTTTCCATTTTAACTTTGTACTGTACAAAATCAACTGTAACTTAACATCTTAGTCAACTGTAATTCATGTTGGTTTAGCTTTTTTTTCGTTACTACAATAGTACTATCAAATTCATTATTTTCCCTCTTAAGGATTTGTGAAATTTACAAATTGATCCAACTATCAAACAAAGATATGACCAGCTGCTTACTTCATCGGGAATTAGCTACGGTAAAGGCAGATCCAAAAATTGAAAAGATTCTTATTCAAAACAAAAACAAACACCAACTTGTTTCGAATTTATTATGGTCTTTTTCCAAGGACATTTGGTACTATAAATGATGGTCTACAAACAACAATGTCAATATCACTGGCCGGCCAGCCGTTAAAAAATATAAATTGTGACAATAATAAAATTACTGAATTTGTGTTACTTTATTACCATTTTCTTTTGGTCAACGTTACTCGTTTACCATGTATGGCTAAAATAGTTCTCAATTGGCTTATTTAAGACTTGACCATAGTACTAATCTCGAGTCTTGACCATAAAAATCACTATAAGTATTTAAACAATTGTCAAAAGAAAAAGAAAAAAGTGAATGATTTTACCAAATGATTCATAGATTTTTTTTGTAGTCATGCCAATAATTATATGTAGATTTTAGTTACTACTACTATAATAAATTGGGAAAAGGAGAGGTGATTGGCATTAAAAAGAGTTACCAAAACAATTCAAAAACTTCCCTCCAAACGCTTTTTATTGGTTTGTAGATCGAAGAAGTTGAAAGAACACAACACTCTGCCCTCTCTCCTCGTGATTCTCATTAATATCATTCCTCTTTCTCTCTCTCTTTAAAAACTCTCTCGCTTCTTCGATCTTTATCTCTAACGAGGTGAAATATTCGAATCCTCCGATGGATGAAGGAGGAGAAGTGAGAGCAGGATGCATCCGGATCAGATTTCCTTCCCCACGGAGAATCGTATCTCGATGGTTCTCCCCACATGAGAGAAAAGTCAAAGGGAAGAAGACCGGTACGGCTGAAGCACGCGTGTCACCCTGTGATGATGTGAGGATCAAAACTTGCTCTGAGGATGATGTTCATCTTGGAGTACTTGGCCAATCTTCAGATTCGACTCCACGTACGATCGATTCTTCCGGTAACCAAAATGTTTTGTGTTGTTTTTTTTTTTTCCAAAAGTTTCGTGGAATTTTGATGTTTCAATATTCATATAAATGTCCCTTACTAAGCGTATGATAACTTATATCAATCGGTTCGGTTTAGTGGATTCTTCAGTTTGTTAATTGTGGTTTGTGACATATCTTTTGGTGTGTAGTAGAATTGCAAAGGAGGGAATTTTTGTTTAGTATTGGATTGAGTTGTTATCTCCTACATCTGATCGCTACTGGTAGAGAAGAGATTCACAAGATCGTTGAGCTACGTAACGATTTAGAGAAGGTTTTGGAACGTCGGAACGAAGAAGAACTTAGGCGGAAACAGCAAGAGTTTGTTCAGTTACGTAACGATATAGAGAAGTTCTTAGAGTTTCACAACGATGATTTGAGGCGTAAACAGCGTGAGATTCACTTCGGGAAGCAAGAGAAAAGTGAAATATCTGCTGCTTATTCCACCATTAGTGACGTTGTAGATGGCCCTGAGTCTTCTACTACAGATCAATATTACTCTCCACAGATCCTGGAGACATCTATGAGTGTTGAAGGTGAAGGGTCTTTATCACATTATGTGTTTAAGCGAGGGGATGATTTTGGAGGTGATATGGATCAGCTTGAAGCTGAACTTGAAGCTGAGTTTGAGCTTCTTCAGATTGGTCAAGGCCATGATGGTCAATGTTCTAATCTTAAGGTAAAGTATTTGCCTAAGCAGATCATTAGTTTGACTATCTGAGATTGATGTATTTGACCAACATAACATAGATAACCGTGAAACATAATTATTATCTCTTTTCTACTAATGGAACTATCGTGTATTCCACAGGAGGTTTCAGAGAAGAGTGAAGAAGATTCTGAAGGAACAAGATTCGGACACGCGTGTCCAGTACTAGCGGAGGAACAACAAGGAGTGTGTCCTTATGAGCTAGAGAGAAGACTACACGAGCTAATGAAGACAAGACAAGAAGAGGAGATAAAAGAGTTAGAGATTGCATTGGAAGATGCTAAACAAAGGCTTCAGTTGAAAAAGACAGAAGCTTCTTGGTGGAAAGACACTGCTTACATAGTCTCTGAACGTATTCCAGAACCTTCTTCTAGAATAATAATCAACTCTAGCTCTCGAACTCACCCTTACCCTGTCTCTAGGTGAGAAAGATACTATTTGTTACTTCTTGTTTTCATTACAAAAAGTGAAACAGAGTATGTAATTTTTTTTTGTGAAGAAGCAACATATATTAAATTAATAGATTTGCCTTTATATCCTCAATTCGTCCAGATTTGTGAATAAAAAAGAACAGATAAATAAATAGTAAATATTTTTGTTCATAATAAAAAAAAAAAAAAAGATTTGCATATCTCTGAGGAGAAGCACAAAAAAGTCCAAAGCACGTTAAGACTCAAAAAACGAGAAACGAAGGTAGAGGAAGAAGAAGAAGAAGCTTCATTGTTAAAGGTGAGTCCTTTGAACTTCATCTGTAGCTTTTACGCCATCGATGATGACAGCGATGTTTTATCTTGTCGGAATTTTGGCGTTTTGCAGAAGCGGCATGGCAAGAGTCAACGAGTCAAACTCGGGTTCCGATGTACTGAGTCTTGAATCGATCAGGGAATCGTTGATTAGGCAAGAAGACACCATAGTATTCAGCTTGATCGAAAGATCTCAGTTTCCCCTGAATTCTCCTGCTTTCGAGGATTCTGGGAATTTATCTTCTTCTCTGACCGAGTTTTTCGTCAGAGAGATTGAAGTCCTCCAAGCTAAGGTTCATTTCCCATTTTCTAAAAAACTGATCCTTAAGATTGTTTCATGGGATTAGCTGAATTACCAAGTTACAAGTCAATTTGATTAAGGTTTTAATAAAGCTTGATTCTTGAATTAGCATGCCTTTGTCTGTTCTGTTACTTCTGTATATACTCTCCAATTGCAAAAGAAGATAACTTGGCATTGTCTCTTATTGTGTGATAACTTCTTGTCTGGATTTGGTTTTGAATCTGCGAAAAAAAAGGTTCCAGCTTTATCTTATAAAACCTCACTATATGTGGATGTTGGCTCTTCTGAGTGTCTTTATGCATGGTACATTCATCTCATTAGTTTATAATACTCTAAATTGGTTAATTTATAAAGTCTCTATGTATGTGTGTATTATTAGGTAGGAAGATATGAAAACCCGGAAGAGAATCCTTTCTTCCTTGAATACATTCCTCACTCGGTCTTTCCTACTCACAAATATCCAACGGTATGATGTAGTTCATTATATTAGTTAGCATTTTCCTCAATGTTTTTAAATCTAACAATACTTCTGTTTTTTTTTCTCTCTTTTGTTTAGGTTTTGCATCCTAAGGCTTTATCGGTTAACATAAACAAACGCATTTGGGATGTTTACTTTAAAGAAGTGCTTCCTTTGTTCGTCAAACCAGGCGATGATGGCAACTATCCATCAACCGCTGCTAGTGATCTCGCCTGTTTACAAGTAAGGAGATCATTTTTGAATTCATAGGTACAAAATCAGTTGTACATGTGGTTTATTTTTATGTCTGATTTGATATTGTGAAGGCTCTTTCAAGAAGGATTCACTACGGTAAATTTGTAGCTGAGGTCAAATTCAGAGATGCTCCACAAGATTACGAGCCTGCTATTCGTGCTAAGGTGAATTATATATGTCCCCAAGTGGACTGGATTTGGTTTCATATGAGATGACTCAGAGTCTGAGTTCAGACCATACGGGTTTGGTTTTGGAAAACTTGTGTAGGATACAGAGGCGTTGATGAAGCTTTTAACGTTTGAGAAAGTAGAAGAAATGGTTAAGAAGAGAGTCCAGAAGAAAGCAGAAACGTTTGGACAAGAAGTGAAGTGCATCTCTTCTGACTCAAGTGATGAGAGTGAGAAGAAGTATAAAGTAGATCCATTGGTTGTTTCTCGCATCTATGGCGAATGGCTTATCCCTCTCACTAAGCTCGTTGAGGTTGAGTACCTTCTACGTCGTCTCGATTGAATCTACCAGTAAAAAGCAAATCTCATGAGTTCCCCATTGTAAAACAGTAAAAAGCCAAGTGAAAAATAAGGAAAATTACATGAGTCAATTGTAAAACAGTAAAACGCTAATAAACGCTAAGGAAGCCAAGTAAAATAATTTTCATTTGTATCAAATTCTGGCCTTGTTAAAGTGGGCCTGGACTTAAAGTTGATGAGTGGGCCTATTGATATTTTGTCTGGATGTGATAGAGTAATTGAATGAACAGTCATCACTTTTTAAAAAAATTTCTAAGATATTTTAAGGAAAAAAGAAATTAAAAAAAAAAAAAAAAGTCGTCAGTACTTCGCTATCAAAAATAATTTATTTATATATCTGATGATTATCCATAAGAAAGAACCCTTCAAACAAACTCTCCACTCAACTCAGTATTGGTCAGCTGTCTCTTCCTCATACTCTAGGGTTCTTCTCAAAGCTCATCCTCAACTACGATCTCTTCTCTAAGCTCAGGTATGATGTGAATCAATCTCTCCTTCTTTGTTATCTCTTAAGCTAGTCAGATTTAGGAAACTTTCTTATTTTAGGATTTGCCGATCAGATACATTCAGTTTGAGACCATTCTATTTCCGATCTAGTCTCGTTAGATTCGTTGAGTTTTCATATCAGATGATTGTGATTGCTACTTCCTATTATATAGATCTCGTTTTTTGATTGCGACACTCAGGTGAAAAAAAGATGCAAGCTGTGATTAGATCCTTCGTGTCTGGTGGAAATGTTGTGAAAGGTTCTATGATGCAACATCTCCGTGTGATTAACCCGGCGATTCAGCCTTCTGTGTTTGTTGGTTCACGCTATGAATCAACTAAACCTGCTCGTATGGAGGAAACTGGATTCGAGAGTACGACTATTTCTGATGTCATGAAAGCCAAAGGCAAAAGTGCTGATGGATCTTGGCTTTGGTGTACTACTGATGACACTGTTTATGATGCTGTTAAATCTGTATGCTAATATATTTCTACTTTTACACTTTTGGATCTACTTATACAATTCTCTCCATGTGTTGATTTGGAATTTGATGTGTTTGCTTTGTTTTAGATGACACAACACAATGTTGGTGCCTTGGTTGTTGTGAAACCTGGTGAGCAACAAGCTCTTGCTGGGATCATTACTGAGAGAGGTAAATATTATATATCTGGACCAACAGGGAAAGTTTTTTGTTGCGCGTATTTTGATTTGTGTGATTCATTTACGACATTGTGGTTTTTATTCAGATTACCTAAGGAAGATCATAGTGCAAGGAAGATCTTCCAAATCAACAAAAGTTGGAGACATTATGACTGAAGAGGTATGGAAATGCACGATTATATATTTTTTCTTTGCTTCTCTGGATTGAAACTGACTGGATCTTTGAACTGGATATTGCAGAATAAGCTTATCACTGTGACACCCGAGACCAAGGTCTTGCGAGCTATGCAACTGATGACAGGTAACCAGAAAACTTATGCTTTCTCCAACAAAGATACAAACTTTTGGGTTTAAAACCTATTGAAATACGGTTTCCTGACCTTGCAATGTTGTACAGATAACCGAATCAGGCATATTCCGGTAATCCAAGACAAGGGCATGATCGGAATGGTGTCCATAGGAGATGTGGTCCGAGCAGTGGTGAGTGAGCATCGAGAGGAGCTTCAGCGCCTAAATGCGTTTATTCAGGGAGGTTACTAGATCTTGAAGATTGGTAAGACAAGAGTCACCGTTTGTTTCTGGTCTAGTTCCTACTGAATCTGAAAAGCTTTTAGAGATCAATGTATATATGCTGTCCTGTTGTTGTTGTTGTTGTGTTCTGTTTGATGTTTGTTGTTTCGTTGTTTAACTTGTCAAAACGATGGCCTTGTGCTTTTGCCTTCTCTTCTTCTTGCGCTTTCTCTGCAAGATAATAAAACCAAAGACTCTGATCTCTTTGCATGAATTATAATGTTTGTTTTTGTTAGATTGTTTTATGAATTAATAGTGTGAGAATTACTTTCAGTTAGATTAGAATCCTTCATTAAATTAAGAATACAAACAATAGATTTTCTAATAATTGTAATCGATCAAAAATCTGAAACCTCATATATTGATCTTCAAACCTTCATGTGACTAAACTACATAATATTTGGGTAAATAATACACTTTAAACCACACTTCTAAGTTTTTAACACAATTTTGAAAACGCATAGTATATGCTAGTTAGATGATCACTAAAAAGGACGGTCACTTGATGAGGGACATGCGTATAATCGCCTACTTCAAGCAATGCATTAAAGGAAAAGAAGTAAACACGATCAAAGAACTAACCCATGAACTCGCTTCACATACTCCTTATGAAGTTCCAATATCGAGTTTGACAATCAACCATCTGCATTGTCAGGTAGAAAATAAAACAATGTGAAAGGGTCATATCATTATCATGGTAATCTATATAAGATTGATGCCAATAACGGGTTTCTCTTGTTTTTGTTCCCTCTAGATCCCAAGTACCGAAGTGCACTATAGTTTGAATGCTTCCATTGTTGGTTTGGGGATTAGCAACGACGTGTTTGAAGATTTGCCATCATGTGTAGGTCTTGGTAAGTTGCTGTTTTAGCCATTGCAATAAGTGAAAAAGCCTGTGGAATCTGGGAGAATGATTATTTATTGAAATTGGTTAAATAGGAATCGTGAGGGGAATTGACACACAGAGAGGAATCTTGTATGTCATCACTCCAGTTCCAGAAAACGTAGTTGAGAAAGTGGATCTTCTATTGCAAGGCTATATTCAGATACCTACTTGCCTTTTAGAGGTGAAGGATTACAGGTCGCCATATTTATCTGCCAACGTCTTAGCTTCCACCTAAATTTTTCTTCTTTTTTTGCTCATCTTTTTTTCTCTGGTTACTCTGTATCACTCTTACCAAGTTTCAGTCTTTTTTATTTAAATATACATATTTGTAACCTCATATTTTGATTGCCTTACCTAAGGCCAAATCCAAAAATTTCATCAAGGTTAACCAAAGCATCTTTCAATATGTGTTAGTCTTACAAGTGAAGGCTCTGCTTGTTATCTAGTGAAGGCTCTGCTTGTTAATCTGAAGAAACAACATTTTGACTCAAATTAAAACACTCAATTCCAAATTTGAAGTTTGAAAGATTATAAAACAAAAGACATGACTCAAACTCAATTCCAGACAAACTAGTCTATAAACTGAGGTGGAATAAAGTAAGGGGACATGATTTTTCTATCTATTTCATTGTCGATGAAGAAGTCTTCATGCATGTTGACTAATGCCAATTCGTCAACATCCAAGATTGCGACAACGCTGTTATCGCTCTGGAGGGGTAAGTAGCTAGCAGGGACACAAAAAGGTTCGGAATGTGAGAGGAACATGACGAGATCTCCGATGTCTTCATTGTAAACAGCATTTCCTTCCTCGTCTAACTTGAACACCATTAAAGCTTTTGTTTCCATTTTCGCAATACCGTCGATGATCTTGGTGTTCTTCTTGTAGCACTTGACCATGAAAGTCTCGCCTGTGAATCGTGACTCCACCAAATATTCGCTCGTGTAGCAAGAATGCAAAAGCTTGCGTTTGACCTTATCCAGCTTGGGAAGTTTTTTGAAGTGCACAGTCTGCAGCTCGGGATCGATGTATTTGCCGAGATGCCATGATCCAATAAGGTGGCCTCCAGATCCGGTTATACAAAACTTGTTATGTTTCTCGGAAAACATAACACGGGAGGAGGAGAAGCAGGTGTTTGAGATTCTGATGTTGATCCACTCAGAGTTGCTATGAGCCGGTCTGCAAAAGCTGATTTGAGGTCCCAAGAACTTGACAGCCACGACACAATCCTCATCCTCTGGAGAAGATGAGGACATGGACACGTTGGTGATAATTTGGGTTTGGCATTGAGGCAGAGTGACAAGAGGAGGAAGAGGGATTCGTTTTGGGTCCGTAACCGATGCAACCGGGATTAGATCATCATGGAGACGCAGACTTCCATCGCCCTTGTTCAGAGTAGCTACCCAGCCATGAGATGACCCGACCACTACCATTGCATCATTGAAAACCGATTCCACAGGCAACTTTTTTACCAACTCAAACTCACTCCTCCTGGCACTCCTCCTCTCAATAGTAGTGTCATATTTGAGGTTTCCATAAGGATCAGGGCCGGCGACGAAACAAGGAGATGATCTTACCAACGTGGGTTTCCTAAGCCAGAGCTTGGAGGGTTGGTTGGGAAGCAGAGACATGAATTGTACAAGAGAATTAGTAAATGGGGAAAAAAAACCCTAATTGAAGAATGATCCTAATTAATACTGAAGGAAGTGACTTGCCAGCCAAGTTTTCCCTCCATTTTTCTTTTTTTTCATGTATTTTTTTTTGTCTTTTCTTCTGTTCTCGGTTCTCAATTATACCCCTCTAAACCAGAGAGCTCAAACGAAGAGATAAACAGTGCCATAATCAACTAAGAAAAATGTGTTAAAAGTTGAGATTTTTGAAACATACCATGTAGAGTTTACTGGATTCTCTGCAATATTGAAGCAACAGCTTAGTTTTATCCAAAGATTTGTGGAGTAAACAAAGAGTCTGTATATGCCAGAGGAGCAAACCGGTCGAGCATCTCCTACTAGAGGAACGATTCTCATGATTCTATCAACTACGTTCTTCAGTTCTATGCGCATGGAAGAGTGCACTTGGAACAGAGCAACACAACAAGTCATTACAATAACCAAACCTTAAAACATCATAAGAAAAGATATTTTATAAAACAACACAAACTTCATAATAGTGACGCATCCGGTCAGTGTAATCAACCGCCATCTAATCAATGAAACCCAAAAAAAAAAGATTGTTTCCTTTTTTGTTTTATTTTTCCCTTTTAACTAGACCACAAAGCCCACAACTGTGTATATATATAACGTAAGACACAATCGGGAAATCATCTAAAAAAAAAAAGGTTGCGTCTCGACGATCCCTTTACACAGAAAGCCCTAGCAGACAGAAGAGAGAGAATGGATCGATCAGGTAATCAATCGAAATCAAAATCAATGGAGGGAAGATGTGCGATTAGCAGATGTAGTAGTAGTAGTCAGTTGGAATTGAAAACGAGGAAGAATGAAACGACGACGGAGGAGTGTGGGTTATGGTCGTTGCCAGATGATCTGACTGTAGACTGCCTGGCTAAGGTGTCGAGATTGGACCTCGTGGCCTTAGCGATGGCCTCCAAGAGGCACCGGCTTGCCCCAAAGTCCCATGAACTCAGGACCTTGAGGTCTGGGTGGGGTTGCGTGCACCCATATGTGTACGTATATATGCACATGTATCCAGANTCCTACTGAATCTGAAAAGCTTTTAGAGATCAATGTATATATGCTGTCCTGTTGTTGTTGTTGTTGTGTTCTGTTTGATGTTTGTTGTTTCGTTGTTTAACTTGTCAAAACGATGGCCTTGTGCTTTTGCCTTCTCTTCTTCTTGCGCTTTCTCTGCAAGATAATAAAACCAAAGACTCTGATCTCTTTGCATGAATTATAATGTTTGTTTTTGTTAGATTGTTTTATGAATTAATAGTGTGAGAATTACTTTCAGTTAGATTAGAATCCTTCATTAAATTAAGAATACAAACAATAGATTTTCTAATAATTGTAATCGATCAAAAATCTGAAACCTCATATATTGATCTTCAAACCTTCATGTGACTAAACTACATAATATTTGGGTAAATAATACACTTTAAACCACACTTCTAAGTTTTTAACACAATTTTGAAAACGCATAGTATATGCTAGTTAGATGATCACTAAAAAGGACGGTCACTTGATGAGGGACATGCGTATAATCGCCTACTTCAAGCAATGCATTAAAGGAAAAGAAGTAAACACGATCAAAGAACTAACCCATGAACTCGCTTCACATACTCCTTATGAAGTTCCAATATCGAGTTTGACAATCAACCATCTGCATTGTCAGGTAGAAAATAAAACAATGTGAAAGGGTCATATCATTATCATGGTAATCTATATAAGATTGATGCCAATAACGGGTTTCTCTTGTTTTTGTTCCCTCTAGATCCCAAGTACCGAAGTGCACTATAGTTTGAATGCTTCCATTGTTGGTTTGGGGATTAGCAACGACGTGTTTGAAGATTTGCCATCATGTGTAGGTCTTGGTAAGTTGCTGTTTTAGCCATTGCAATAAGTGAAAAAGCCTGTGGAATCTGGGAGAATGATTATTTATTGAAATTGGTTAAATAGGAATCGTGAGGGGAATTGANGGGTAAATAATACACTTTAAACCACACTTCTAAGTTTTTAACACAATTTTGAAAACGCATAGTATATGCTAGTTAGATGATCACTAAAAAGGACGGTCACTTGATGAGGGACATGCGTATAATCGCCTACTTCAAGCAATGCATTAAAGGAAAAGAAGTAAACACGATCAAAGAACTAACCCATGAACTCGCTTCACATACTCCTTATGAAGTTCCAATATCGAGTTTGACAATCAACCATCTGCATTGTCAGGTAGAAAATAAAACAATGTGAAAGGGTCATATCATTATCATGGTAATCTATATAAGATTGATGCCAATAACGGGTTTCTCTTGTTTTTGTTCCCTCTAGATCCCAAGTACCGAAGTGCACTATAGTTTGAATGCTTCCATTGTTGGTTTGGGGATTAGCAACGACGTGTTTGAAGATTTGCCATCATGTGTAGGTCTTGGTAAGTTGCTGTTTTAGCCATTGCAATAAGTGAAAAAGCCTGTGGAATCTGGGAGAATGATTATTTATTGAAATTGGTTAAATAGGAATCGTGAGGGGAATTGACACACAGAGAGGAATCTTGTATGTCATCACTCCAGTTCCAGAAAACGTAGTTGAGAAAGTGGATCTTCTATTGCAAGGCTATATTCAGATACCTACTTGCCTTTTAGAGGTGAAGGATTACAGGTCGCCATATTTATCTGCCAACGTCTTAGCTTCCACCTAAATTTTTCTTCTTTTTTTGCTCATCTTTTTTTCTCTGGTTACTCTGTATCACTCTTACCAAGTTTCAGTCTTTTTTATTTAAATATACATATTTGTAACCTCATATTTTGATTGCCTTACCTAAGGCCAAATCCAAAAATTTCATCAAGGTTAACCAAAGCATCTTTCAATATGTGTTAGTCTTACAAGTGAAGGCTCTGCTTGTTATCTAGTGAAGGCTCTGCTTGTTAATCTGAAGAAACAACATTTTGACTCAAATTAAAACACTCAATTCCAAATTTGAAGTTTGAAAGATTATAAAACAAAAGACATGACTCAAACTCAATTCCAGACAAACTAGTCTATAAACTGAGGTGGAATAAAGTAAGGGGACATGATTTTTCTATCTATTTCATTGTCGATGAAGAAGTCTTCATGCATGTTGACTAATGCCAATTCGTCAACATCCAAGATTGCGACAACGCTGTTATCGCTCTGGAGGGGTAAGTAGCTAGCAGGGACACAAAAAGGTTCGGAATGTGAGAGGAACATGACGAGATCTCCGATGTCTTCATTGTAAACAGCATTTCCTTCCTCGTCTAACTTGAACACCATTAAAGCTTTTGTTTCCATTTTCGCAATACCGTCGATGATCTTGGTGTTCTTCTTGTAGCACTTGACCATGAAAGTCTCGCCTGTGAATCGTGACTCCACCAAATATTCGCTCGTGTAGCAAGAATGCAAAAGCTTGCGTTTGACCTTATCCAGCTTGGGAAGTTTTTTGAAGTGCACAGTCTGCAGCTCGGGATCGATGTATTTGCCGAGATGCCATGATCCAATAAGGTGGCCTCCAGATCCGGTTATACAAAACTTGTTATGTTTCTCGGAAAACATAACACGGGAGGAGGAGAAGCAGGTGTTTGAGATTCTGATGTTGATCCACTCAGAGTTGCTATGAGCCGGTCTGCAAAAGCTGATTTGAGGTCCCAAGAACTTGACAGCCACGACACAATCCTCATCCTCTGGAGAAGATGAGGACATGGACACGTTGGTGATAATTTGGGTTTGGCATTGAGGCAGAGTGACAAGAGGAGGAAGAGGGATTCGTTTTGGGTCCGTAACCGATGCAACCGGGATTAGATCATCATGGAGACGCAGACTTCCATTCGTTTTGGGTCCGTAACCGATGCAACTTGGTTTGGTGAAGAAATGTATTTGCCTCTTTTCCTTTATAACTTGGTTGCTGATTCAAGCATTTGTATCTTTTGGGTATAATAATTCTATGTAAAATGTATGTTTTATAAATTTAATGTAATATTAATTTTATTTATGAATCAATTTACAATTTATATTTTATGCAATATAGGTTTCAAATAATTGAAATATAAAACATAATAATATACATTACAGCAGCATTAACAAAATAAACAAAACAATATTTTACCGCACAAATAATATGATACAAACAATATTTTATAGAACTAATAAAATAATATAAAATAA
>NC_025704.1:4561098-4562676 GCF_000633955.1 Camelina sativa | reverse complement strand
CTCATATGTGTACGTATATATGCACATGTATCCAGATCCAAGCCCACGGTGGTTCGTCATCCACCCCGTGCAACGTCGGCTGAAACGGCTCAATATGGACTACTACTTGGATCCGGCCCCGGTTGAAGGATCCTGTTTCGTGAGGACGGATTGGGGGATCTATGTAATCGGTGGGCTCATCAACGGCAAACCCACATCGGAAGTCATGTTTTTTGATCCTACCGATCACACAGTGTTGCGCATTGCGCCCATGAAGATGGCTCGAAGCGGAGCATCCGCAAGCTGCTTGATGGGCGAGTCCAAGATATACGTGTTTGGAGGGTGCTCGGACTCTGCTGATTCCTCAAATTGGGCAGAGGTGTATGATCGCGCAACCGGTACTTGGGAGTTCTTGTCGGTCTCTGCGCCGCCCAAGATGCCCCTCAAAATCCAACAAAGTGTGGTGCTGGACGACAAGAAGCATGTTTACGCGGTGGGTGAGGATAGTCAAATCTTTAATTTCTCAGTAACTGAGTGTAAGTTTGAGGCAGCAGAGGACGGAATAAGCGAGTCTGACCTAGAAAATAAAAACGATTGGCTTATGACTGATGAGGCATTGTTCTGCCGTGGTACCGGCGGGAGAATACTTTGGCGTCTTCCATGTAACTTGGCTTGGAATGAAGTCAAGGGTTTGGAAGAGCTGCAGCAGCAACATATCATCAAACTCTTCATCTACAATCATGAGAGGTTGGCCATCTTCTGGGAAGCCCGGCCTCAAGGTCCTGATGATCAGCAGATTTTGGAGCTTTGGTACGCGGAGATTACCTTTCAGCCACGCATGAATGGCCGGGTATGGGATCTTTGGGGGAACATTGAGTGGTCCGGTGCTGTCCTCTCCTCCGACTTAGGCTCATCATCATCATCATCTACTCGCCCCCCTTAACTTGTTATATGCTGTTTCTCTTTTTGTCTGAATATATATTCCATGTTTTATTTAAAAAAACTACTATTAGTTTTATATCACATACAGAACTGTTTTTTTAGGTACTTATTTTTTTGTGATTTATATAAGATTTGGAAAATATTGAATATTACAACAAGAGCCATGGAATAATACACATATGTTGATCAGTGATGAAATATCTAAGTTGATAACTTAAAACAACATGAGCACCTTATGAAATGAGAATACAAAAACACTCATTTACGCATTATGAAATGAGAATACAAAAACACCTATTTATGCAGATCAATTGGTGACAACTTGTCCTGTGGGAAAGTTGTTAAAGGGTGGGGACCAGGGTTCGAGAAACGTCTGGCGCACCAATAATCTACTGGTGGATTGGGATATCCACAATGATGGGTTAGGATCGATGCCCTGCAGGGCTAGCTTGGAATCCGTTGGGACGGCTAGCAGTGAAGCTAGTGGGGTCCACGGGACGGGTTGTCACAGCTATTGTGAAGAGCGTCACGAGGGATAGTAGGTTTCAGTCATATCTAGAACTTGGAAGGCCATCTTGCCTTCATGATAAAAGTTTTTTTGGTTATTTCATTTCTTTTAATTACCTTGTTTGAACTCTTTATGGTTTCTATCGGATG
>NC_025704.1:4517566-4559208 GCF_000633955.1 Camelina sativa | reverse complement strand
CTCATATGTGTACGTATATATGCACATGTATCCAGATCCAAGCCCACGGTGGTTCGTCATCCACCCCGTGCAACGTCGGCTGAAACGGCTCAATATGGACTACTACTTGGATCCGGCCCCGGTTGAAGGATCCTGTTTCGTGAGGACGGATTGGGGGATCTATGTAATCGGTGGGCTCATCAACGGCAAACCCACATCGGAAGTCATGTTTTTTGATCCTACCGATCACACAGTGTTGCGCATTGCGCCCATGAAGATGGCTCGAAGCGGAGCATCCGCAAGCTGCTTGATGGGCGAGTCCAAGATATACGTGTTTGGAGGGTGCTCGGACTCTGCTGATTCCTCAAATTGGGCAGAGGTGTATGATCGCGCAACCGGTACTTGGGAGTTCTTGTCGGTCTCTGCGCCGCCCAAGATGCCCCTCAAAATCCAACAAAGTGTGGTGCTGGACGACAAGAAGCATGTTTACGCGGTGGGTGAGGATAGTCAAATCTTTAATTTCTCAGTAACTGAGTGTAAGTTTGAGGCAGCAGAGGACGGAATAAGCGAGTCTGACCTAGAAAATAAAAACGATTGGCTTATGACTGATGAGGCATTGTTCTGCCGTGGTACCGGCGGGAGAATACTTTGGCGTCTTCCATGTAACTTGGCTTGGAATGAAGTCAAGGGTTTGGAAGAGCTGCAGCAGCAACATATCATCAAACTCTTCATCTACAATCATGAGAGGTTGGCCATCTTCTGGGAAGCCCGGCCTCAAGGTCCTGATGATCAGCAGATTTTGGAGCTTTGGTACGCGGAGATTACCTTTCAGCCACGCATGAATGGCCGGGTATGGGATCTTTGGGGGAACATTGAGTGGTCCGGTGCTGTCCTCTCCTCCGACTTAGGCTCATCATCATCATCATCTACTCGCCCCCCTTAACTTGTTATATGCTGTTTCTCTTTTTGTCTGAATATATATTCCATGTTTTATTTAAAAAAACTACTATTAGTTTTATATCACATACAGAACTGTTTTTTTAGGTACTTATTTTTTTGTGATTTATATAAGATTTGGAAAATATTGAATATTACAACAAGAGCCATGGAATAATACACATATGTTGATCAGTGATGAAATATCTAAGTTGATAACTTAAAACAACATGAGCACCTTATGAAATGAGAATACAAAAACACTCATTTACGCATTATGAAATGAGAATACAAAAACACCTATTTATGCAGATCAATTGGTGACAACTTGTCCTGTGGGAAAGTTGTTAAAGGGTGGGGACCAGGGTTCGAGAAACGTCTGGCGCACCAATAATCTACTGGTGGATTGGGATATCCACAATGATGGGTTAGGATCGATGCCCTGCAGGGCTAGCTTGGAATCCGTTGGGACGGCTAGCAGTGAAGCTAGTGGGGTCCACGGGACGGGTTGTCACAGCTATTGTGAAGAGCGTCACGAGGGATAGTAGGTTTCAGTCATATCTAGAACTTGGAAGGCCATCTTGCCTTCATGATAAAAGTTTTTTTGGTTATTTCATTTCTTTTAATTACCTTGTTTGAACTCTTTATGGTTTCTATCGGATGACAAAAAAAAAAAAATTTGAATGAAAGTAATTTACTCTAACAGGCAAAAATACATATTAGATAAATTCCTAAATATATGAATTAATTTTATAAATATTCAAACACTTACAATTGAACCAAATATATAGACTACAGTTATGATATTGATTACTTGACCCTAATTTTTAACTACAAATTATTGTATGAATGTTTTTTTTTGCATGTATGATAGATTAATGTGAACTATTTTGACAAAAAAAAAAAATATGTAAGATATCGATGCAATCATTAAAATACTATTTAATTTACATCCATGTGCACAGATATGTAAAACACTATTTGACAAGTCTAAGGTGTTCCTAGAATCCTATTTAAATTGAACTTGCAAACTAATGTAATAAAAATTCATGTGAATTATTTATTTTAAATTAAAAAAAAAAGAATGAAAAATTATAGAACAATAGTTCACTCGGCAGCAAAATAAAATTTACTTCTAATATATGATATAATTTGATGTTAATTTTTTTAACATTAAATGATGAAATGAAAATAAAGAAAAAAAGTTTTTAAAAGAAAAATGTGTTATTAATTTAGCTTTATATTTGAAAAACAATATATAGGGAAATATATCTATATTTATGTTATATTTTGCACAATATTTCCCTCTTAAATCTCATCATTTTAACTTAAACAATTAACAAAAAAATGTTTAATAAAGTTTAATTTTAAAATATATTAGATGTTAAAATATTTATGAATCTCCTATAAACTGTATGTAGTCACTTTTAGTCATCAAATAAAACAAAAAGTCCAGAGAGATTTCTCACATTTGTTCATGAGATGATATAACATAGTAGACTTTACAATTCAAAATGCTTTCTCCAGATGAGTTTTTTTTTTTATAGAAAAGATCAACAATAATGGTTCAAGATTAACAAATTTAAGAAGAATTGAGGTTGCAGATACACATGACCTTTTGTGACTAAAGTAACATTTGAAATCCTAAAAGAAAATCTTAAAATTTTGCAGATGCGCAGTGCTTCCAAATTCCCTTAGTATCGTACATGTTTCATCGAGGGACCTCCGAGAGTTGGAGTACACCGCATTGTCCTACCTTCCAATCCCTATTCCAATCTTTACGCTCGACCTTGAACTCAAAGACAAGCTCGCTGGAAGTCACCTCCATTTCGACTTCAAATATGTACAAATGCTCTGTTAAAATGTCATATAGACAACTTTTGCTCTTTTTACACGTAACATAAACGTGAGAGCAAGTTTCATGGACACCTTCATTAACCAGCAAAATGCAAGCTTTAAATTTCATGGATGTAGGAAGAGGCTTCTCATTTAACTCGATTGTCAAAAAACCTCCAGTAGCAGCTCGGTGAGTGAAGTATGCAGGCACTTCTCTGCCAGGTAAGACCGCATATTCACTAGTCAGTGTTCGGATGATGAGGTCTCTGGCTTCTTGATTCAATTTGAAGCACTTAGCAAAGCTGAGACTAGAAATCTCTTGATTTTGAGATGAGAAATCTAGTCTCTCCAGTGACTCACAATCTTCTGTATATATGATAGTGAGGGAATCTGGAATCTGCGGGATTGACACCAGCTTTTTGCAACCATTGAGGTCAAGTGTATGCAGACGAGAGAATTTCTGGATCCATGGAGGAAGCTCTTGTATTTCTTTGTCACTTACGTGCAGCTCTCTGATGATGTCAAAAGCATGAGGATATTCCTTGAGTCTTTCACTGTACGACATATGCAACTCAGTGAGACGAGACGACCAAGATTCGATTGATGAAGGGACTTCTTCTATTGCAGCTCCTCTTAGATCGAGAACTCTAAGGTTTGTGGAGATCTCAGGAAAACTTTTCAACAGCAAGCAATCAGTGAGATCAAGACTTTCGAGAGATTCCAAATTGATGTTGTTCGGAAGAAACTCTAGCTTAGAGCATCCTCGTAATCTCAAATTCCGCAACTTCTGAAGGTTTCCAATAGAAAAGGGAAGCTTTACCAGACTTGAGCAATAGATAAGGTCCAAAATCTTTAAACTAGTGGCATTACCAATGAAGGAAGGGAGCTCCACCAGACTTGAGCAATGGCTAAGAACCAATTTTTTAAGATTTTTGAGATTACCGACAAAGGGAGGTAGCTCAACCAGACTTGAGCATCTACCGAGATCTAACTCTTGGAGATTAGTGGAACTTCCAATGAAAGAGGGGAGACTTATCAGACTTGAGCAATGGCTAAGATTCAATTTCTGAAGATTTTTGGTATACCCAATAGTAGAGGGGAGCTTCACCAGGCTGGAGCAAAATGCGAGATTCAATTCCTTAAGATTGGTGGCAGTTGAGAGATCAGGAAGCTCCTTCAAGTTTTTAGACCAACTCAAATCCATCCACTTGAGATTTGGAAGCGGCTGTACAGACAAATAATAATGCTTTTTAGTAAACTAAATAAAAGTAGGAGCTATAAGCTATCAGATTTAAAATAACTAATAGACATTCGACATCTCACTAAATACAGTTTATAGGAGATTTATAAATATTTACTTTAATGAAATTGATAAAACTACTCTATGTTAAGGAAATAATAAAAGTTACTTACTTTAATTCCTTCCCACAACTTCTCAAGTTGGCTGAAACACAAGTCTATTTCAACCAGGAACTCGGAGTTGAAAATAGGAGGCAAACATGTCATCGGAAAATACTTCCACTCTAGTAATCGAAGTTTTCGAGATATATACTCTAAACCACATGGTATATGTAATGTATCATGATCCCCTTTGAATCTTAAGAATTGGAGATTAATCATTCCTTGAAAGGCTCTCTCACTTATATGGAAATTTTCCTTTACCCTATTCGTGCTATAGTCGAAATTTATGCCTATGACACTTCTACTAGCCTGAAAAAGGAACAAAAAATAATATGAGATGGTTCATTATCAAGTAAAATCGATATGTTGGGAGATATGACAAAACTTACTTCTACATCATCAGTGAGTATTTCACAAATGTCTCTCGCATCAACCAAATATAGGCGTTGTCCAGGCTCACGAACAGACTGTTTACGGACTATATCTCTACCTAGTTGGACTAGCAGATTATGCATAGTTATTTCACTCCAATCATCCATAGAGATGAGAGATTTCTCGGCTAATACGTTAAGCCCGTGCCTCACATCCAAAAACATCTCTGCAAGATGCTCTTCCACTTTCTCAATCACTTGATGATTAGAAATGCAAGCTATATGAAGAAATATATATTTATTTTCCTCATCTAAGGCATCATAACTGTACTTCAAAATGCTTTTAATATCGGCGTCAAGGCTAGTCCTTAACCTTGGCAGTTCTTTTGCCCACTCCTGCTTAGACATTCCCCGAAAATAAGAGCCCATAACCCTTAAACCCAAAGGGAGTTTACCAGCAAGTTCTGTAACTTCCCGAGCAAGTTCTTCAAAACCATCTTTAGGAGACTTTTGACCAAAAGCATACGTGCACAAGATTTGAAGAGCCTCGTTAGGTTGTGGAAAATCCACTTTGTAAATATGGTTAATCCCATGTGTCCTAAATAGCTTTCGATCTCGAGTTGTGATGATAATCCGACTCCCAGGACCAAACCACCAAGTTTCTTTCGCCATGGCATCTAGTTGCATCGACCTGTCCACACCATCAAGAACAACAAGAACTTTTTTGTCTTTTAGCCTGTCTTTAACAACTCCCAAATGAGAAATCTTCATATCATTCTGGTTGGTTAATTGAGACATAAACTGCTGTTGTAAGTGCAACTTTGCACTGTAGTCATCGGAACAAGGTCTTGTATATTTTGCTTCGATTGATTCCATAAAGACACTCAGTTGAAAACCGTTGGAGAGATTGTTGTACACAACTCTTGCAATGGTGGTCTTCCCGATCCCGGAAGGACCCCAAAGCCCAATCATCCTCACTTCATCTGAATCCAGGCATAACAATGGTTCCATCTTCTCCAAATGAGCTCTCATACCAACCAACCCGTCGAAATCACTTGATGATACTGAATTATTCAACTTGTTGGAAATATCAGTAGATATTTGTTTTATCATAGCCGCTTCATTATCCCTAACAATATTACAAGATAGATATCACTACATCGATAAAACAATTATTAGAAAAGCTATAAATATATAAATTTTGATGTTTGTTAGAAAGAATTTTAATGGAAAAAAAAAAAAAAAAAAAAACAACAACAACGAACCAGTTGTTTGAATGGTAACCGGCGATTGTGGCTACTTTTGCCAAAGCTTGTCTCCATTTCCCAATGTCCTGTTTTGTTTTACCGACACAAGTTTTTTTGAAGATTTTCCCAAAATCTCCGTTTAGTTTTTTTACTTCAGAGGGATCCACTTTATAGAAAACAGCCATCACCGTTTGACCAAGTTCTTCCCTGCACTTCATAATCTCTGCCAATTCGTCAAGACACCAACTCGAAGAAGCATAGTTTCTCGAGAGTAAGATAATTGCGATCTTGGATTCTCGAATCGCCCGAATGAGTTCAGGACCGATGGATTCTCCTCTCTTGATCTCATTATCAATAAATGGTGTGATACCCATTCTTTGAAACTCCATTTGAATGTGGCTAAGAAAGTCTCTACGGACATCTTCCCCTCGGAAGCTTGGAAAGACATGGTGTGTCCAGATGCGATTCAAAGAAGATGGAGGAGATGGAGGTGATGACGTTTCTTTGTCATCTTCTTGTTTGAATCTGAGTTTCTTAAAAAGCGTGAACAAGACTATGGTTGCAGCAACAACAGTGATAAGGAAAATATAAGAAAAATCCATTAGCAAGTTTGGTTGGAGAGACGATTGAAATCACTGAGCTTTAAAGAGACATATGTGGAGGAACAACACAAGTAGCAAGAGAGGAAGGAAGCTTCGTTCAAAGGATGCTTCTTATAGAAAAAGACAAAAAAAATAAACAAACAAAGACGAACTAGAAAATTAAGTATACACAAGCATCGAGTATGATTGGAGAGATGATGAATATCACAGAGCTTTATTGAGAGCTATGTGGAGGAGGATCACAAGTTGCAAAGGGAGACTATGTAAAGAAACGAACATAGTAATTACAAACGAACGTTGACCCATTGACTCATAAAGTAATTTCTCTAACATTTTCATTCGAAGACATTATTTATTTGGAACAAGTCATGAAATTCGATTTAATGATGCAAATAGGCAACGGGAAATTCAAAAAAAATGTCATGGAAGTAGTAGTGACTAAAAAAAAATCCAAAATCTAAGGGGGTATTGGTTTAGGATTTAAAAAGAATTTTAATGACTTTAAAAGTTACGTAAAATATGTTGTTCAATCAAGATTTTTTAAAACTCTTTAAAAATTTGGTGTTATTGGTTGTAGATTTGTAAAAAGTTATCTAAAATCTTGATAAATCTAGTGTTGGATTAAGAGTTTTATAAAGTCACTAAGAGTTTTATATTATTCAAGTAAAACAAAAGAATCTTGGATTGTTAATGAATTCAAATTTTCTGTTATTGGTTTAGGATTTTATATCATTTACTTCATAACAAAAGTCATGAAAACTCTTTCATCAAATCGAAAGATTTTACAAGAGTAGGAAAAACAAATCAGCAAGATTTATAAAAAAACTTCCTAAACAATCTTTTAGAATCCTTCATCTTTACTTTCTAAATTTTCGATGATTTTAAAAATCAGCAAGATTTTAAAAAAACTTCCTGAATAATCTATTAGAATCATTCATTTTTACTTTCTAAATTTTCTATGATTTTTGAAATCAGCAAGATTTTAAAAAACATAAAATCATTAAAATTCTTTCTAAATCCTAGACCAATACCCCCCTAAACTTTATACAAAAGGTGTGACAAAACTGGAATTGGTATATTTTTGCTTTCGTTTTTGAATTTTTTTTCCTTTAATCGATAATCCAATTCAAGAGTTTAGAAAGAAAGAAAAAATTAGGAAATATTGTTTTTGAGGTTTTAGCCAATTTTCAATGGAAAAGAACAATCTGTAGTTTAGGTTTCTCATAAGAAAAGACTTTTTTCTGTACATAATTAGTTTTCATAATTCCGATTTATATTTCTTTGGGATCATCATATTTTTGATTTATATTTCTTTGTGATCATCATATTGTAGATTTATATTTTATGGCAATCTTGATTCAGTATATTAATAATTACCCTGAAATATAGCATAGTAATTTACTAAGTTGTATAAATATCATCAGTTTGAAAAAAATAGGGTATATCATCATTGCATAATAACCTCTATTAATTAAATCTAAATATTGCATGTTATTAACAAAAATATAAGATTTTTTATAAGTTTTTATTTATAATTGTAAATCATCTATCATTTCTTTAAAATTTTTCTTTTAATAAAGATATATGACAAAAGATTTATAGAAAATGTAAAATAATAATTAATAATTATCTTATCTAGATATGTATTATATTTTCTAAGTTAACTTTTAACTACTTATATAGAGTGAAAAGATTATATAAATTATTGAGAATTTGTTAAAAATGCCCCTTTTGATATACCCCTTTTCAAAAATACCCTCTTTTTTGGCCATTTTTATTTTTGCCCTCTTTTAATTTTTAATGACCATTTTACCCTTAAATGAAAATTATTTTATTCAATAAAAAGAAAAACAAAATTTTCCCGCCAAAATTTTTTTTGTCAAACAAATTTTGATAAAAAATTTCGACAAAAAAATTTTCCCGCCAAAATTTTTCCCACCAAAAAAAATTTACAAGGTTTTTAAAAGGTTTTATAAGGTTTCTAATATATAAAAGCCTTATAAACATCTTGTAAAGAGTTTTAAAAGGTTTTTTAAACAACTTGTAAACGCTTTGACAAGATTTTTAAAATGTTTTTAAAAGGTTTTAAAAGGTTTTTAAAAGGTTTTTAAAAGGTTTTTAAAAGGTTTTTAAAAGGTTTTCAAATGGTTTATAAAAAGATTTTTAAAAGGTTTTTAAACACCTTGTAAACGCTTTTACAATGTTTTTAAAAACCTTGTAAGAGTTTTTATAAGATTTTTAAAAGCATTTACAAGCTTTTTAAAAGCATTTACAAGGTTTTTAAAAGCGTTTACAATGTTTTTAAAAGGTATAAATTTCAATATTTTGGCGGGAAAAATTTTCGATTTTGGCGGAGAAAAATAATTTTTTTCGGGAAAAATTTCGATTTTGGCGGGAAAAATAAAATTTGGCGGGAATTTCTTTGGCGGGAAAATATTTTCGATTTTGATGACTGTACATTCTTGTTGTCACTCAAAAAAGGGTAATTTGGTCATTTTGTATATAAAGAGGAGTAGTTTTAAAAATGGTCAACATGAAGAGGTATGGAAAAAGGGGCATTTTTGAGAATGCCCCTAAATTATTTGCCCCTATAACTACAATAGACCTTTTTATTTGTAAAATGTTTCTTTTGTCAGATCATTTATTTAACTAGGACTCAGAACCCCGCGATATCACGGGGGAAGTATTTCAAAAAAAAAGTTAAATTTATAGTTAAAATTATATATTATAAAATTATTTAAAAGTAATAACATAGTTTAAAAATATATGATAAGAATAAAATTAAAAATTATCTAAAAAAAAAATAAATAGAGGCAACATTAAGTTAAAAATAGAGGCAATAATAAATATATGACACAACTCTAAGTTAAAAATTATTAAATGAAAAGGCATAACGAATAGAGGCAACATTATAAATTCTTTTGTATGTATTATAAGTATAAGATATTTTATGAAAAATTATAGTAGAGTAATAAGTATCATAACATTTATTGTTATTTATATTACTAATAAACATATATGATGACGAAGTGATCCTAAGTGAAAGTATCAAACAAAAAATTATAATAAGTAAATACAACTTTTTGATAAAATAAATTTTAAAGTAAAAGAAATTTCATCTTGGGTGAAAATTTATCAACCAAAAAATAGGAAAAAAATACACAACTTCTAAAAATCAAATATTGAATAGTTAAATTTATAAAAACACATATTTTATGAAGACTTAAGATAAATAAACACAACTTTAAGTTACATAATTAAAGTTGATTAAATATTTCTATTACTATAATCATTTCTAAAATCTTTAGTTACATTATAGAATAATGTTGGATATTGGATATTAAAGTTCATATTATTTAGTTTCAGCATGAAACGAAAACTTTGTGTCAGCTAACAATGATTTAGTTATTAGTTATCTAATAAGAGACAAATAGTTCAAAATACATAAACATTTAGATAAATATAACTATTGGAACGAAAAGTTGTGAATAAGATATGGTGAAAAGATACAACTCTATACTGAACAAACGCAACCGTATGGTTTTTTTATGGTAAAAGACACAATTCTACATGAACAAACACAATTGTATGATTTTTAAAAAATAAATATTAAAAATTTTGATTTCATTATTAGTTATCTAATAAGAGACAAATAGTTGGTTGACAAAAAAAAAAAAAAAAAAAAAAAAAAAAAAAAAAAAAAAAAAAAAAAAAAAAANTAAACATCTAGATAAATAAAACTGTTGGAACGAAAAGTTGTGAATAAGATATGGTGAAAGACACAACCGTATGATTTTTTTTATGGTAAAAGACACAACTCTACAATGAACAGACGCAACTGTATGATTTTTTAAAAATAAATATTAAAAAATTATTTCATGAAAAGGTACGACGAAAAATCGCAATTGTTATTATTATAGATTCTAAAATCTTTAGTTACATTATAGAATAATGTTGAATATTGGATATTAAAAGTTCATATTATTTAGTTTCAGCATGAAACGAAAACTTTGTGTCAGCAAACAATTATTTAATTATTAGTTATCTCTTATCTAATAAGAGACAAATAGTTCGAAAGACATAAATATTTAGATAAATATAACTATTGGAACGAAAAGTTGTGAATAAAATATGGTGAAAAGACACAACTCTACACTGAACAGACGCAACCATCTGATTTTTTTACGGTAAAAGACACAGTTCTACAATGAACAAACACAACTGTATGATTTTTAAAAATAAATATTAAAAATTTTGATTTAATTATTAGTTATTTAATAATAGACAAATAGTTCAAAAGACATAACCATGTAAATTAATATAACTATTGGAACGAAAAGTTATGAATAAGATATGGTGAAAAGACACAACTCTACATTGAACAGACGCAATCGTATGATTCTTTTTTTACGGTAAAATACACAAATCTACAATGAATAGACGCAACTGTATGATTTTTTAAAAATAAATATTAAAAAAATATTTTACGAAAATGTACGACGAAAAATCGCAGTTGTTATTGGCATTTATTTAGATTGTTATTATTATATAGATTTGTAACCTCATATTATGATTGCTTTTTTTCGTTATTTTTTGTTTAGAGAAACTTGCAGCTATGTTATTGGTTCATTCCGGATTGCATAGAGCGGCGCCTTATATATAAATTTTATTAAGGATATTATACATAAATTTTTAAATATTTTGTGAATAAATCTAAACAAATTTCCTTAATTTTGTTTTAAAAATATTAGTTTAAATTTGAATCAAAGAATATTTAAAGCATATATATTTTGAATGTCTTGTAAGACTTTGACTCAAATCAAATAGTTTCTTTACCATAATTTTTTTTGACCTCAACATAATTTTTTTTTAAAAACAGAATTTTTAAAATTAATTTATTTTAACTAATTTTTTAGTGACAAAACAAATAAATAACCAAACTATTCTTACAATCCTTTGTAAACAATGATATGCAGTTTGCACATATAGTGAAGTGACTACGGGTGTCAAAATGGTTAACCCAACCCAACTCAACTCATTATCCAATGAGTTAAAAGTTAAATGAGTTTATGAGTTGACTCAACTCAATTAACAATTGGGGTGGATCAGCCCATGAATCCATTTAGTTAAATGAGTTAAATGAATAATCAGGTTGACCCTCTACAATATAAATTAATTAAATTTCAATATAATATATAAGATGATGATGATGATGATGATATCATGCTGTTGATTGTGATATATATATATATATATGTTGGTATGATGATGATGACGATAGTATGACAATGTTGATGATGATGATGGCTACATGATGGTAGTAGTATGATGATGATAATGTGATGATGCTGATATGATGATGGTAGGATGATGATGATGATAGTATGATGATGTTGGTATTATGATGATGATAGTATAATGATGTTGTTATGATGATGGTAGAATGATGATGATGATAGTATAATGATGTTGGTATTATGATGATGATGTTGATAATATTAGTATTAGGTTGATAACGAAGAAATGATGAGTTAGTGGTTAACTCATAAACTCATTATAACCAAACTCATTGACTCATGAACTCATTTAATCATCAACTTATTTAACCCATCAACTCATTAGGGTCAAAATTTTAAACTCATTAGAGTTCATGAGTTGAGTTGAACTGAGTTGGCTCATTAATCTTGACCTATTTTGACACCCCTAGTACTGACTAACTAGTATAAAGTAGAAATCTTTATAAACTCAATTCGGGTAAATGATGATGTCAATTCATATTACGTTTTGTACATCTCAACACAAGCAAAGTCATGGCCTATTATCTCAACACAAGCATAACTAACTAGTATTTTTAGTATCAAGTTTTGTTGTCTGAATAAAGATGATTAATTTACCTTCAATCTTCATTGTGTGAAACTTGAGAATCAGTTCTAGACATACGTACACATGTAATGATAGCAAAAAAAATGATGTTAAGATAAATTTCAAGTCATATTCATCAGGAACTATAAAGCAAATAAAACACCTCCATAGTGTCACATAAATCAGATGGAAATTAACTAGAATATTCATGAATATCTTCTAATTGCCTCACTAATCTAATGTTAGAAACGTTGTTAACCAAAAATTTCAATCATAGATCCTACTCAAGCAAGAAGCAAGACAAGCAAACACATGAATATGAGAAAATAACTAAATCTCCAATGCCTCTACACATCATTCATGGTTCCTAATATGTGTTTTAAGTAACCTTGTATATATGTCTAAAGAAGAAGAAGAAAATAAATGAATGTAGAGAATTAAATTACTGGCTCACATTAATACTGATGTTACCTCCTCCTATGTTGTCATGTCTCCTAAAAAGCTGCAGTAGAAATTCAACCCCCAAGAAAACTTTGTACTCACGTTTTTGTTTAAACGACCCAATTCTCTTTTCTTCTCTTCCTTAACCCTATATTCTCTCTGTTTTCACATCTTCTGCATCTAAGAAAAAAAAAATGTCTCCCTTAACAATGTCTACACCTCTATTCAACAACAACATTCAAACACTCTCCAACCAAGACCAACCCTCGCATCATCGCTTTCCCCCATCGTCAGATGGTCCTTTGTTTTTCCTCTAAGAAGGAGAAAAGAAACAGAATCATCTTCGAGTCCAACCAAGTTCACGATTCTCTGCGCAAACTCACTAACTTGGAGAGGATCTAGGAGGCAAATATTAACTGTGCAATGTTTGTACGGTATGGTTTATTTATCTTATGGTTTTGGCTAATTAGAGTGATTTCATCCACTTAACCTTAAAATCTCAGACTATCTACTGCCGTTTTGGTTGTGTAATGTTTCCTAATTTCCCCTTCGTTATGTATGTATTCGTTTTTTGGTTAGATTGTGTAATGGATGAATCATTTAATATTAACTGTGTAATGTTTCGGCGGTATGGTTTATTTATCTTATGATTTTGGATAATTAGGGTGATTTCATCCCCTTAACCTAAAATTCTCAGACTATCTACTGCCGTTTTGGTTGTGTAATGTTTCCCTAATTTTCGTTCGTTATGTATGTATTCGTTTTTTGGTTAGATTGTGTAATGAATGAATCATTTAATATAAGCAGTGTGAGAACTACTTTCAAGTAGATTAGAATCTTTCATCATATTAAAAATACAAACAAGTAATCAAAGTCCAATAAATAAAGTGATAGATTTTCTAGTAATTATAATCGATTAAAAAAATCGGAAACCTCGTTAATGCTAATTAGATCATTTTTTTTGTTTGATTAATTTTCTTTCTGAAAGTTTTTTTTGGAAGGCATTATACTATCAGATAATGTTAGTACGAGATCCATCAGCATGTAGCAATGATTTTTGAGTTTTGATTGATTATATCTGTTTTTGTTTCAAGCATGAACATTTCTAATCAGTAATAGTCATAACTCTAATCGATGAGACACTATTTTAACATTTTGGATGAAGGATCACAATCAGACATCATACAACGAAGCAGCAAGTGAAATAGAAAATTTTATTAGACAAAGCTTTCAGCTTTCATTCATCAGCATTTGCCATTTAGCAATGCTTTTAAGTTTTGATTGATTAGTTAGACTATCCTCATCGGTGGATATTTGTTGTTTCTTAGTTTGTTTCTTAAGTGTAGAAAGTATTAATTATTCACTCCTAAGTTAAGAAATTGAAGATTCGTCTCTTCTTTTAGGACAGCAAGAAACGTCTCTTGCTGCACAGGTGTCACAAAATTAGTGAGTCGAGACAAAGAAGACACGAAGGGGTTTAATTTTTTTTTTCATCTCTCTTTCTTTCTTTCTTTTATCTCTCTCACTCTCTCGAGACAAAGGTGCGATTTCCATTGAATTTTTTCCAATTGATTCCGAAAAACTGATTGCTTCTCTTCCAATTGATTCCCACGGCTGATTGTCCACGGATTCGGCGGCGATTTGGTTCCGGTGAAGCAGGAGGCATGTGATTCCGGTGGTGATCGATCCGTCGAAACCCTAATTTTTGGGGAAGATTCAAGCAGTTCGATTTGTTCAGGTAATTGTTCTTGCATGTCTAGTAATTGTTGTTTGTTTATTTGAAAAATGTCTCAATTTTAATTTAATTATGTCTTTTGTTTGGGAAACTTAGATTAATTTCCGGTGAAGTGTTTGTAACACTTCTTAATCTCCTCATCTTATTATTCACTGATGAAGTTGTTGTTGGTGAATTTTGATTAATCTCTTTGTTAGATTCTCATAATAGGTTGAATTGGGTTTGTGTATCTGAAACCGATTGAATCAAAGTTTCTTCCTTTACGTTTTGGATGCTCTTGTTTTTACGAGTTAGGTGATGAATTTGGTCTTGAGTAGTAATGTTTAGTAGCTTCTTAAACTGGCTCTTTTTTGGTTTGGGATGTATTAGGAGCGTTAATGGTGTTAACGCTGAAAGTGATCTCGTGTGCGATGAATTACAATGATGGGATGTTGAAGGAGGAAGGTCTACGTGAAGCTCAGAAGAAAAACAGATTGATTCAGATGCCGTCTTTGATTGAGTACTTTGGTTACTGCCTCTGTTGCGGTAGCCATTTTGCTGGTCCCGTTTATGAAACAAAAGATTATCTTGAATGGACCGAAGGGAAAGGGGTAAGCTTCTTCTTCTTCTTCTTGTGATCTTTTTGTGTTTATCAAGAAAACAGTGAATTTTTATAGACTAGACTGTAAATATGTAAAACATTGGTGGTGTTTTCCAGATTTGGGATACTTCAGATAAAAGAAAGCAGCCATCTCCTTTCGGAGCTACAGTCAGAGCTATTTTTCAAGCTGCGATCTGCATGGCTCTGTATCTCTATTTAGTACCTCAATACCCCTTAACTCGGTTCACTGAACCCGCGTACCAAGAATGGGGATTCTTGAGAAAGTTTAGTTACCAATACATGGCTGGATTCACTGCCCGTTGGAAGTATTACTTCATCTGGTCAANAGATCTTATAGACATTGAATTCTTATAGACTAGACTGTAAATATGAAAACATTGGTGGTGCTTTTCAGATTTAGGATACTTCTCGGTGTTGAACTAGCTAAGAGTGCCGTTCAGATTCCACTTGTATGGAACATACAAGTCAGCACATGGCTCCGTCACTGTAAGTAGTCTTCTGATGCTTGAAGATTCATAAAAGACAGACAAATTCGTTTGATCTGTGAAACTTAGTTCATTGTGAGTGACTATCCAATCCACTTATTCATGTTGTTTACAATGCAGATGTGTATGAGAGACTTGTGCAGAATGGGAAGAAAGCAGGTTTCTTCCAGTTACTAGCTACACAAACTGTCAGTGGTGTTCATAAACTTCCTTTACACCGTTTTGGTTCTCAACTACTCAGCCGTCGGTTTCATGGTAATTTACCAACTCTTTTCTCTCCTATCACATTGATCGATCACTTAAACTTTGATTTTGTACAATAATATGTTTCTTTTCTCTCCCGTTTATTTTTTGTCCGAGTTTATTTTTTGAGTTTTGTTGTTCATAGTCGGATTGAGTTGGTTGTTGGTTGTTGTGTCTTTAATGGATATCTTTACACAGTTGGTATTAGTTAAGACTCATGTACTTGTAGTTATGCTTTAATGGATGTCATGTCTTTACATAGTTACTAAAACCATTTCTTGTTTCTTGTTTTGTGAGTTTCTTTTAGTTGAGCTCAAACAAGTCATACTTAAGGCGACAAGGAAACAACATTTCAACCAACCGAAAGAGGTAAATATACACCTAACTGGTTTATATTTAAATTGATTGCTTTGTTGAGTCGGTAGTATCTATTTTGGGATAGTGAGTTATAGCATGACTGTTTATTTGTGCTCCTATGTGTACTTCTTTGTGACTAGGTAGTAATTATTCTTAATTGGTGGTTGTTCTTTCATTAATGGAAGTGACTAGGTTGTGTATTCATTGTGTGTTTGGTGTCGAGAATTAATTGTAACTCCAATATGCTTCACTTTAAAAACTAAGCTTTTCTTGATCTTAAACCACAAACCCGAATATCTTCCAAGCTTTTCTTGATCTTAAACCATTCTTCTTTTCTACACCTCTCAAGCATAAACCACTCTTCTTTNTACCAACTCTTTTCTCTCCTATCACATTGATCGATCACTTAAACTTTGATTTTGTACAATAATATGTTTCTTTTCTCTCCCGTTTATTTTTTGTCCGAGTTTATTTTTTGAGTTTTGTTGTTCATAGTCGGATTGAGTTGGTTGTTGGTTGTTGTGTCTTTAATGGATATCTTTACACAGTTGGTATTAGTTAAGACTCATGTACTTGTAGTTATGCTTTAATGGATGTCATGTCTTTACATAGTTACTAAAACCATTTCTTGTTTCTTGTTTTGTGAGTTTCTTTTAGTTGAGCTCAAACAAGTCANTTAAATTGATTGCTTTGTTTGTTTGGTAGTTTCTTTTTTCGGATAGTGAGTTATAGCATGTCATATCAGATTTGTGCTCCTATGTGTACTTCTTTGTGACTAGGTAGTAATTATTCTTAATTGGTGGTTGTTCTTTCATTAATGGAAGTGACTAGGTTGTGTATTCATTGTGTGTTTGGTGTCGAGAATTAATTGTAACTCGACACCAAGCTTCACTTTAAAAACTAAGCTTTTCTTGATCTTAAACCACAAACCCGAATATCTTCCAAGCTTTTCTTGATCTTAAACCATTCTTCTTTTCTACACCTCTCAAGCATAAACCACTCTTCTTTTCTTCTTTGCTACTATGGAGTCAGACCATGAGCTAAACCAGTCCACAAATTTTGTGGGACTTATGAATAGTCAAACCATTTCTTTTGATTCCCTCTACCCAAATATACCTACTCTTTCGTCTCCACTTCCTCTCTTTAGTTCCCAAGTCAGTTCCGCAGCTTCCCCAAGTGAAGACACAACACCTTCCCCAAGTCAGTTCCGTAGGGAGAGAAGGAAATGGACACCTTCTGATGACCGGATTCTCATTAGCGGGTGGTTAAACACCAGCAAGGATGCTGTGAAAGGCAATGATCAGAAGGGCAAGACCTTCTGGAATAGGGTTGCTAAGTATTTTTCAGATAGTCCTCTTTCTGATGGCAATGAGTAGATAGGGCCAGTTCAGTGTAAACAGAGATGGGCTAAGATACAAGATACGGTGGGGAAGTTTTGTGGAACATATGCTGCTGCGGTGAGGGCTAAAACTAGTGGTCAGAATGAAGATGATATAATAAGGACAGCGTATGATATGTACTACAACATTTATCAGAAAAAATTCGTTCTTGAGCATTGTTGGTTAGAGTTACGCTACAACCAGAAATGGTGTGAGAATGTTAATGGTAAAGCACCTGAAGTAACCAACAAGAATAGACTCTTTGATGATCCTGCACAATCTTCAGTAACGATAGGGTTTTAAATTAATCATGGTTTATGATAGAGTGAGCTTTATAGAGTTAGGCCCATTGGCTATAAGCTTTGTACAGCTCGTAGAAAGACTTCATGCGTTGTGCTGACGTGGGGAATTATAAATGGTTGATAAGGATCAAAGAGTTACGTGCCGAACCGGAAATATAAACCGGGATGTATTAAATTACAATTAGTCAATTACAAGGCGGGTCTTGGTCTCGAGTCTCTCGAAGCGTATAAGAGTCATATACAACTGTAGCGTAGCTTCAGATCTGGTTATTTCTTCCCTTTTGCTCTAGTAACAGCCATGGCTATGGAGTTATTAAGAAGGAGCAGTAGCAGGATATCGGAATCTTCTGGATCCGCGATCGCCTTGATTCTTCTGCTCTTCATCCATGGCGCTCACTCTTTCTATCTCCCTGGTGTTGCTCCTCAGGATTTCGAGAAGGTAAAAAACGTTTGAATTTGTGCTTCTAGGCTTTTAGATCTGAATTGGATCTCCTGGATCTCGCGTTTCGATTTCGTTTAGGATTAGTCCGCATTTGATCCTCGGGAAAGTGAAGAGAATATGAGATTCGGTGTGTGTTGTGATGCACCGACTTTGGTTTTAAGCATGTAATCTCAGAGAATGTGTGATTGGTTTCGGCTTAGGCTTTAATTTTACTTCGTTTATGCTTCGAAAGTCTCTCGATCTGAACAATGTCGCATCTTAGGAGAGCTACATCGATATTTTGTTCTTCAGGATTAGCCATATTCGTTTTAATTTTGATTGGTTTTGTTAGGTTCTTAGGCATTGCTACCAAATCCAAGTTATGAGTATAAGTGCAGTGTCGGTTCTGCATGTTTTATTACGATTCTCAATCGAAGTATACTTGCATGGGTTTACTAAAAGAGCAGAAGTGATGGAATCATATTCGAATTTTGAGTCTTATTTTCTGCTCTCTCTCTTTGTATGCTATGCAGGGTGATGAGCTGAAGGTGAAAGTGAATAAATTAACTTCAATAAAGACTCAGCTTCCATACTCGTATTACTCTCTTCCTTTTATTCGTCCTAAGAAGATAGTGGACAGTACTGAGAATCTTGGAGAAGTGCTTCGGGGTGACCGCATAGAAAATGCCCCATATACGGTTAGTTTCTGTTGCATTTTTAAAAAAAAAATTGTATTGTAATTGACCAGGCTGTCTAAAACTTTATTCATGTACGTTAACTCTAACCTTGCGGAGTTGAATTAATTGCAGTTTAAAATGCGGGAGGCACAAATGTGTAATATTCTCGGCCGAGTTATTCTTGATGCGAAGACAGCTAAAGCGTTTAAAGAAAAGATCGATGATGAGTACCGAGTCAACATGTAAGATCAAATATAGAAACTTCTCTTTGATTCTTTGTATGACTCTGTCAGTTTTTTAACAAGTCTTTTCTTGTGTGTGTTAGGATCCTCGACAACCTTCCTCTGGTGGTTCCAATTGAAAGAGTGGACCAGGGTTCTCCCTCTGTTGTTTATCAACTCGGTTATCATGTTGGTCTTAAAGGCCAGTACGAGGGGGTAAGTAGGTTTGGATTGTTGGCAATAAATGGGATTCATGCTGAAATAGCTCGATTTTCTAAGGTTCCTTTTGCATACGCAGAGCAAAGAGCACAAGTTCTTTATGCACAATCACTTGTCATTTATAGTCCGCTATCATAGAGATGTGCAAAGTGATGCTGCAAGAATCGTGGGATTTGAGGTCAAACCTTACAGGTGCCATTCTTTTATTCATAATTTGAACATCTCTTGAGATCCCCTGTCTTTCAGTGCTGATATTCCTTCCCTTAATATATAGTGTGAAGCATGAGTATGAGGGAGAGTGGAGTGAGAAGACCCGTCTCACGACCTGTGATCCTCACACAAAACGTCTGGTTGTTAGCTCGGCTACCCCTCAAGAAGTTGAACAAAAGAAGGAGATTATCTTTACATATGATGTCGATTTCCAGGCAAGTTTTTCATTTAAGTACGCTACGGTTTGTGTGTTAAATAAATGTCATCGAGTTTCTCATTATTATTTTTTTCTGATTTTTGACTGCTATTTTTGTCCAGGAAAGTGAAGTGAAGTGGGCATCTAGATGGGATTCTTATCTTCTGATGAGTGATAACCAAATTCACTGGTTCTCTATCGTCAATTCTCTGATGATCGTCCTGTTCCTGTCTGGTATGGTGGCGATGATAATGCTGAGGACCCTGTACCGTGACATTTCACGATACAACGAGCTAGAGACTCAAGAAGAAGCCCAAGAAGAGACAGGATGGAAGCTCGTTCATGGTGATGTTTTCAGGCTTCCAACCAATTCAGATCTGCTCTGCGTCTACGTTGGTACAGGGGTCCAATGTTTAGGCATGGTATTTGTCACAATGATCTTTGCCATGCTCGGGTTTCTCTCTCCTTCCAATCGGGGTGGTCTGATGACTGCAATGCTCCTGCTCTGGGTCTTCATGGGTCTCTTCGCTGGTTACGCCTCTTCACGTCTCTACAAAATGTTCAAAGGAACGGAGTGGAAGAGAATCGCCTTCAGAACAGCCTTTTTGTTCCCTGCAGTTGTCTCAGCCATCTTCTTTGTCCTAAACGCTCTCATCTGGGGACAGAAGTCATCAGGGGCTGTGCCCTTTGGGACAATGTTCGCCTTGATCTTCCTCTGGTTTGGCATCTCAGTTCCTCTCGTCTTTGTTGGGGGTTACATCGGGTTCAAGAAGCCAGCGGTTGATGACCCAGTGAAAACCAACAAAATCCCGAGGCAAATCCCAGAGCAAGCTTGGTACATGAACCCGGTATTCTCAATCCTCATTGGAGGAATCCTACCGTTTGGTGCAGTGTTCATCGAGCTCTTCTTCATCCTTACATCCATCTGGCTTAACCAGTTCTACTACATCTTCGGGTTCCTCTTCCTCGTCTTTGTAATCCTCATCGTTACTTGCGCCGAGATAACCATAGTACTCTGCTACTTCCAGCTTTGCAGTGAGGACTACCTATGGTGGTGGAGATCTTACTTGACATCAGGCTCATCAGCTCTTTATCTCTTCCTCTACGCGACGTTCTACTTTTTCACAAAGCTTCAGATCACCAAAATGGTGTCGGCGATGCTTTACTTTGGGTACATGCTCATCGCTTCTTACGCATTTTTTGTGCTCACAGGAACAATTGGTTTCTACGCTTGTCTCTGGTTCACAAGGCTCATCTATTCATCTGTTAAGATCGATTAGAGGATTATGATGATCATCACGGCGATTAAGGAAGAGAGAAGGAAAGCTGATTATAGTTTTTTATCTTCTTTTTCTTTTTAAAAACGGTTTTGTTGCAATTTTAGGTTCTATTTTGTTGCAGAACGAACAAAAAGGATTCTAATATATATATGTAAACGTTTTTAATAGTGTATTTTGTTTGATTCGTCCAGCATTTTTGCAATGTTATGATTAAACTCTAACTTTTCCTGCGATCATAAAAGCTTTGTAAACGACGGGACGAATCAGATCAGAACCTCCCCAAGCTTGCTCAAGCTCCTTCACCAAGCTCTCCGGTAACAACTCGACTCCTTTCTCTCTCGCCGTGACGATAGCCGACCATGATTTGAACATCCTCATGATCCCTTCAAAAGACGTCGTCTTAGGCATCTCAAGCTTCAATGGCTTTCCTTCAGATCCCATCCCCACACTTTCGAAAGGAAACGGCAATGCTTCGTACGAATCGAAGATGTGCTGGATGTACGGATACTTCCAAAACGGCAGCGTTGTGGAGTGGAAACGATACTGGATGGGGTCGAACTCTGGACTCACTATGACGTCGTTGTACCCCCAGACGGCGATGATTCCCCCGGGCTTCCGGAGGAGGCGCGTTGCGACTGCGTAGAATCTTGGGAGGTCGAACCAGTGTACGCCTTGAGCGACCGTTATTAGATCCACCGAGTTCTCTCCTCCGATTAGTTCCACTAACTCGTCGTTGGTCATCGACTGCGGCGTGTGGCGATAACTGATCCTCGGATGCGGTGTTGCTAGCTTCAGCTGCGATTCGCTGACGTCCGTCGCTATGACTTTCTCGTAGTGATCTGCAACCTGCAAAAACTCCAAGCGAAACTTGTTTAAGTACAAGATCTGATTCATGTTGTAGCTATCATTTACACCCAAGAGGCAGAAACACTTACGGCGAGAGCGGCTTGACCGTTTCCGGTGGCGGCATCCCAGGCTAAACCGTGGTGATCGGTGAGATCAGCGAGCTTCGAGAACCACTCAGAGGGGTAATTAGGTCTTGCGTCTAGGTATAGATCGGCTTGTTTATCAAACAATCCTGCCATTTTCTCTGTTTTTCTTTGCTTCTTTTTTTCTTACTCTACTTGTTCGGATTTAGTTTCTAGCCATGGCTCACTAGTCATATATAGTAGTCTTTTTGGCATGTGGGAATCTCAAAGATAGTGACCTTCAAAGAAACTTACACACTTGGCTTTACTTTTTCTATTTTATTGGGTTTTAATGTACTTGTTTAGTTGTTCGTTGATGTTGATTAGGATTTTTGAGCTTAGATGGAACGATGAAACATTTTCTAGATTTATCAATCATAATATGATCATGTTTGTGATTCTGTAGCTCATAACTCATAAGGCGATTTGGTTCAGGTTTTGTAGAATTTCAGACTGGTAGTTGAAGGAAGACGTCATTGCTTAGTTGCTTTACAGAGTCAAAAAGGTAAATGTCAAGTGGGATTTTTCTAGTAACATTTATTGTTTTCTCCTCGTGTGTGAATGTATAAAGCTTTTGTGTGAAAGTCTAAAAAGGAACCTTCTTTCTTTTACATTGAAAATAACGATTAAAGGCTCTTGCTTTCAATATTTTTCAGATCCAATGTTCCATCTCCTAAACAGTAAACATCATGGAAACACTAGAAACTGAGAAATTCTTCTCAGACGGAAAACCTCTGCTAAAACCTATTTCAGATCATTCTGGTGTCGTCTCACTTCTGCTTCAGCCCTACCAATGGCTACAAATGCTATGTTCTAGGCTAAACCTGAGCTTTGTTCTTGGTGTGGTCCTTGTGTACGGCGTAAACCAAGGGTTCTCCGGTTCGATATTCAAAGTCGTCACAGACTATTACTGGAAAGATGTCCAGCAAGTACAGCCATCGGTTGTTCAGCTTTACGTGGGGTTATATTACATTCCATGGGTCATGAGACCCATTTGGGGTCTCTTCACTGATGTTTTCCCGATCAAAGGTTACAAAAGAAAGCCTTATTTTGTAGTTTCTGGTGTTCTTGGTTTGGTATCTGCGATTGCAGTTGTTGTTCTTGGTAAGTTGCCCGCTGCTTTGGCTTTGAGCTGCCTCTTAGGTGTCTCTGCAGCTATGGCCATTGCAGATGTGGTGATTGATGCTTGTATAGCAACAAACAGCATCAATATCCGATCTTTGGCTCCTGATATACAGAGCCTTTGCATGGTTTGTTCATCTGCTGGCGCTTTGGTTGGATACGCAACTAGTGGAGTCTTTGTTCACCGGCTTGGACCTCAGGTTGACCCTTTAAATCTTTGGCTACTGCAATACACATTTTTAGGACATTCTCTTTAGATATATAATCTTGAAATCTCGCTTTATTGTATTTTCTCTTCTAAGAGATTCTCTGTTCTTCACTTCTTGTTGATATAGGGAGCATTAGGGGTATTAGCATTTTCGCCAGCAACCATTGTCATACTCGGGTTTTTCATCTATGAGAAAAAGTCTTCTACTGTTCCTATGCAGAAAAACAAGAAGGTGAGACCTCAGCCTGAAATTTCAACTCTTTTGAACTCACTCTTAATAATTCAAACAGATATCTTCCTTTTCTTTATTTGTTTCTGCCGGAGTAATTTTAAAACTCCTGCTCCATATCTTATGACTTTGAAATCTTGATGGAACTTTGGGAAATCGTTTGAATGTTCGTCAGGACACAGATGGCTTAGGAGTAGCGGTGAAGGGAATGTATAAAACAATTAAGTACCCTGAAGTGTGGAAGCCATCACTTTACATGTTCATATCGTTAGCTCTGAACATCAGCACTCATGAAGGCCACTTCTACTGGTACACTCATCCTACCGCTGGGCCCGCCTTTTCCCAGGTTGTTTCTTCTATCCCACATATTGGCCAGGGCTGAAATATTGAGATGACAAACTTGAAGGATCTCTCTTTTATTAAAGATCTAGCAAAAGCAGGTTCCTATAGATTGCAATCTTGAGACTGACACTGTGGTGGTATTGCATGATTTATAGGGATTATATGTGAGACTATTTTTCTGGCTTATATTAAAAAATCCATGGAATCATTTCTCTTGAAAGCCTATTTTCCCTTACAAAATACATGTCTTTGGGTCTGTTGTGGAGATGTATGCTTCATGAAATGGTATTGAAATTATGGTGGTGTGTTACCTCCACATTGACATATAAAGCTGTGGATTTTCTGCACAAGCTAATAAGATTCTTCATCCAAATATGCAATAATGAGCTTAATTCAAACTTGCTTATTTTGGTTGCTAAATGCAGGAGTTTGTGGGGATAATCTACGCGATCGGAGCATTGGCATCGATGTTTGGAGTTCTTATATACCACAAGAAGCTCAAAGGCTATTCCTTTAGGAACATACTCTTCTTCGCACAACTTTTATACTTCTCCTCAGGAATGCTTGACCTAATGTTCATCAAACGCTGGAACTTAACACTCGGGATACCAGATTCCTTCTTTGTGATCACCGAAGAATCTTTGTCGAGGATGATAAGTAAGATCAGGTGGATCCCGATGGTGGTTCTGAGCACAAGGCTTTGTCCTCTGGGAATCGAAGGCACATTCTTCGCTTTCCTCATGTGCATTGATAGTTTTGGACAGCTTGCATCTAAATGGGGTGGAGGTTTTGTTCTTCACGCTTTTGGTGTCACTAGACACGAGTTTGGGAATCTCTGGCTCGTGATTCTTATAAGGAATCTCTTGAGACTCTTTACCGTGTGTTTCGTTTTCCTCGTTCCAGATTCCGACCATTTGGATGATCTTGTGCGGTCTGATGTGTTGCCAAAGAACGAATCAGAAGATGATGATATCAAACTTTTGCTTCTGTAAAGGAGAAAACTAAAACAGAGGATATTACATACTTAGTATAGTACAGATGAGAACAAAATGTCGTTTTATCATATTTAGAAGAGAATGCGCGTTGTTTGGATATATAGCCACACACGCAGCTAACCACTATGAACAGCTTGTAGTTTTGTCATATATTCGATGGAATACGCGGTGTTTTATCTCACTATCGAATGTCACGTCTTTAAGAGACATAAAATCACTACAATTTACGCTTTTGCCCTTATAGATTCTTTTTGGGGTTCCTTAAATTTTTTGCTTTCCTCTCTGAAGCAGTGAAACTTGTTTCGTTCGTCGTCTTCGTCTTCGTCTTCTTCTTCTTCGTCTAAACCCTCAACTCTGCGATCGAAGTCAAAATATCACTTGAAGATGGTAATCGATTCCTTCTCTTAATTAACGATCCGTTTGTGTAGTTTTAGTGATTCCTTAGTCAATCGCATAGGAATCTGAGCAAAGCCTTTTTGGTTAGATTGTGTTTCCACAGAAACTAGGTTTTCGAATATCGTTCATTACACCGTTTGAATCTCAGAGTCTGATGATTTCTAGTTCCTTTACGGAAATATTCTGAACTTGTTTTGATTCTTACAGTTCTTATAAAGCTGATTAAGCTCAGTTGTTTTCTTCGTTGTGGTATAGGCTAATCATAACAGTAGGCACACAATCATCTTGTTGCAAAATTCTCACAGCAGAGCTACCAGGACTTTCATGGACTACGATTCTATAGGCCAAGCTATGGATGGTAAACTATTTAATTTCGAATCACCATTCTGTAACTATTGTATAGCTTTAGTTAGTTACTCATTGTTGAATTTAGTTATGATTATGCTGGAGGTTTGTTTTTGTGGTAAATACATGGATGATTTTGAATTACGCCTTGTATATTGTATAATTGTGTAGCTGTTTCTGTGACTTGCTAGGAGGTTCAAATTTTAGAAATACTGCTATGAGCCAGTGGATATAATGTGTGATGAATATGCTCGGTACCCAAATGGTATTAGCATATTGTATTACTTACCCTGGTTCGTGTTTTTGATTACTAACTTGGTTGCTCGGTAAAGTGGAAGACGTAGCATGAAGAAGAAAGACAGGTTTCTTAAGTTTAAGTGAATTAGGGAAACCTTTATTGGTTTGATAACTGAAAAAATGTTTTAGCTATAATTTTCTGAGCTTGACCCTGATCTTTTTCCTCATATGCTGAACTGTTTGGTTTTAAACAGGTATTTGCGGGTTATACGAAAGGAAGTTGAAGGAAATTAACCCTTCTCTCAGAAATATTAGCTATGACATTGCTGACCTCTACAATTTTATTGACGGTCTTGCTGACTTGAGCGCTTTGGTGTAAGTCTTGCCCCCTTTCTCTCTCTTAAATGTTTTAGTCCCTACCAGGGCATTGTCAAATTCACATCAATGGTTCACATTTACATAAAACTAGAATCAGGAACCACATTTTTCCATCTATATGTGTTGTGTTTCGTCCTACATTTCCCCCCTAAGTAATAGTATTTCGTTTCCCACTCATATCATTCTTTTAAATCCATAGATGTTTTAGTTGCTACTTGCTAGTCATTATAAAAACATTTAGGAATGTTCAAACTCAAAGATGCAACAGGCACATGCACTGTTGTTCCTTTCCATAGAAATTTTCTTTAGAAATTCTTTCTTGATATTCAATAAACTGCATATATCTTGTAGTTCTTTAATGCTACTGTGAGGTCTGCTGGAGAGTTTAAATTCTTCCTGAATCCACAATAGATATAACAGAAATATCATACAAGTAATGTGTATAGAGATCGTTGGGATACCCATGTTGTATATAACAAAACGTACAATGCTTGATTTTTTAGTCTGTTGCTACCTCTGGTGTTTGCTAAATAAGTTAAGAGACATGGTTAGCATAGAAAGTGGTAGTGTAAGGGTTTTCTCAATGTTGTAAGGATTCTATCAAAATTGGTATGGTGAATTAATTGTGACATGTTTTCGTTTTGCAGCTATGAACACTCGATGAGTGCATATCTGCCATATGACAGGCAATGGATTAAGCAGAAGGCGTTTCACCATCTCAAAAAGCTTGCCAATGGAGGTAGATGAAGAAGGAACACCATTTGAAATCGTTGACCTGAAGAACATATAAAGCCTTTATTATTATTAAGAGAGACCCATTCAAAAGCATATCAGTCGTTATTAAATATTTAGCGATATAACAATAATTAGATGCATATAACTGAGTAATGGTGTTGTGACGTGACGTCCTTGGATGTGTTAAACATTATCTTTGTTATCCAAATTATAACTTCAATTCTAATATCGATCCGAACCTGCATCTCCACAGTTCATATTCCTAATTTTCTATAGCTGAAACTAAAGATTACCGTAAGCATTTTGGAAATCTGGTAGTCTGGTACAGCTTGTTTTGGTTAATGTGGTAACCTGACGGAGTAAATAAAGATGATTACATTAGTAAAAGAAAATTAAAAAAAAAAAAAATACGAATTTTGTATTAATCTCTTCACCGAGAGAGATAAGTCTGGATGCCGAAAGAATGAATTCCTTCTACGCCGTTACAAAAACACAGAGAAGAAGCTAAGAAGAAGGTTTGTATCTTCTTCTCTTAGCTATTTGAATCCTCAATTAGAGCTACTGGAACTAGGAAAGGAAGAATTCAAATCATTTACGTTGTGTTTTCTGGGATTTAGATGTTGAGAATGAGGGATATTTTTTTTCAATTTATTGTAAATGCAGAGAGCGGAGGATGAAACAGCTCGTCTGTATCAGGAACCGTTTCGAGGAGATGGTGCACCTAATACTTTCGTTCGAGGTGGTACAATCAATCCCAATGATAAGCCCCAAGCCTGATTCTCAAGGTTAGTCTCTTGGAAACCGCCATGGCTTCATTAATTAAGAACTAAAAGGCTTCTTCTTTCTGTGTTTCATTGAACTGTTTTGATGATGTAGTAGACTAATATTTCTATCACTTTGAGATACATCATACATGTTACTTAAAAGCATGAACCTTTCTGTTTTTCTTCTATGCATTCGCGGATAGCAGGTGAAACGTCCAGAGATGGGGCTTCCATTTCAAAGAAGGGGAGTAGGTAAGACTGGATTGCTTTTGACTAATCAATCTCATCGTAGAGTAGATGGAGATGGAGACGAAAACGCGACAAAAGACATTCTGGTTTTGTTGCTTTCATGAACAGAGCCAATGGGCAAACTGCAAAGGATGAAATGCAAGGTTAGCTATACCTTTTTTTGACATGGAAATGTGCAAGATTCTTAACTGGAATATGTTGGTGGTGTGTTCTAGATTTTGTTTTCTCAGGTTTCTGCATAGCAATATAGCATTTTAACCAAAACTTCAGATTAGCAAATTTTTTATTGAGTTCTTTAGTGGAAAGACTGATTTTTCCCTTACAAAAATTACATTTAACGTAATCAGTTGAAGACATACGTAGGTAGTTCATTGTTTGGTCAGTGCTACTTACTGCTTTTATTTGGTACTTCCATTTTTTCTTTCTTCAGTTGTACAATGTTGAAAACTACTGACCTCCTAACAAGATATAAATTTATTAATCTTTGACTATCTTGATTTGATAATAAATGTGCTTCCTTGATGCATGTGCTATGATGGTATGCAAGACACTTATAAATCCTTTTGCCCTATCTCATAGGGATCATTGTGTATGAGTATGAGCTGAAAATTGGGTGGGGTAAAGCGGGTTGTCTGCCATCACAAGCACTACCAGCTGCACCTCCTGGCCATATGGCTATCCGGAATAAGGAGGTTTGTGGAAGTTATGTGCTTCTTTGAGATTCGTTTTGCTTTTAATTGTATCATTAACTGATTAGATCTTAATCCCTGAATGTGACTGTTGCGTCGTTGCATTTGATCATGACTGCTACTTTTGTTTATATTATGAAGTTATTGGTGGATTAATTGTATGCAAACTTGGTCCATATGGTGTAATTTTTTTTATTTATATGTTCCATATGATACTTGACAAGTGCTTACATGTTACTGGATACTGCTTAAACGTTATCCTTCATAATATATGTGTTACTTGAATTTCGTCTTCAGGTTCTTACCCCAAATGTTCCGGATATCACTGTTGTTTTTCCAGAGGACGAGCACCTCAAACATATTATTGATGCAATGGCCCTTAATGTACTGGACGGTGGATGCGCTTTTGAACACTCTATTATGGAGAGGGGACGTGGGAATCCACTTTTTAACTTCTTGTTTGAGCTGGGATCGAAGGAGCATACCTACTATGTCTGGAGGCTCTATTCCTTCGCTCAGGTAGATTTTAATTGTTTCATTATTAGGAAATATATGAGGTTCTCGTCATCTTTTGTTATACCCTCATAATTTTTCTCGCGTTCGTTTAGGGTGATACCCTTCAAAGATGGAGAACAGAGCCGTATATCATGATAGCTGGAAGTGGAAGGTATTTAACCTAGCCAGCTTTGAAACTGATTCAGGTGCTGGATTGTGTTTATCTTAGCTATTATGCATTTTACACTGTTTTTTTCTTTTTTTTATCTTAGATGGATTCCGCCACCACTGCCTGCACCTAGGAGCCCAGAGCATGGAAAAGAGACTACAGGCACTTATGCAGCACGGAAAATTAGGGTAATCAATCTCAAATTTCATGGATTACTTCTTTGTTCGAGAAGTTTGTTGATTGATACCTTAACACTGGTACATAACAGCGGATGGAAGCCGAACAAACTCTAACCGATCCTCAAAGCGATGAATCCGAGGACATGTTGCGTGCTCTAACTTTAGAACGGAGTCAAATCAAAGAAGCTATGGGGTTTGCTTTGGATAACGCAGATGCAGCTGGAGAGGTATTCTGGATTACATATGATAATCTTTCAGAAGGCTCAAGATATGTGTCTTATCAAATAATCATCCATCAATTATCAAATAAGAGCCTGAGAATCTGACTTCGACAATACCAATCCCGCAGCCGGAGCTAAAAGCCTTTGAGAAAAAGGAGAAACATGACCTCATTTTGCCAACTTCCAGATGGGCGAGAGAGGATAATGAAACTGATGATGAACAAAAAAAGAGCTACTCGTCTGGTAGGGACAATGCTGGTGGAATTACTTTCAAGACCGATGAAGAAGATCTCAAGGATGATCCAAGTGTTCGTGTCCAGCCTGAAAATGGAATCGACGAGGAGCAAAGGTATGATCTGCATGATATACTCTGATCTTCAGCACTAATAATTAAAGAGGTAAAATGGGAAAAGTATGGAGTAAAGTACACAAAAATATAAGCTCTATTCCTTCATGTTGATGCTAGAGCTTCAAACCCATTAAAAACTGTGGCAGGATTTGGTAGGGTATTTGGTTCTATCCCATTGAGGTGGATTTCTGGCTTTTGGAATTTTCATCTAGAAAAAGCAAAAGCTTGCTAATTAATCAGCAAAATGTAAGTATCGGTAGCTACTCCATTATGATATGTAGCCTTACTTCTACATTTTTTTGTTACTGCAGACAAAATCTTAGACGGATAGAGGTTGATTTGATAGAATATAGAGAATCTCTGGAGGAACAGGGGATGAAAAACTCTGAGGAGATAGAAAGAAAAGTCGCAATCCACCGAAAGAGGCTTGAAGCTGATGGCTTATCAGGAAATCGTAAGTTCTTACTAATACACTCAAAAGTTACTATCTTCTGGATGAAAACATTGGAGACACTTGTTTCCACATCCATAACAAAAGCTTGTCCGGTAGTTTAAGCCTCTTGCTGCAAATTTTTTTGTTTGTTTACAAACGAGATAAACAATGCTTTTCTCAACTGCAGAGAGAGTATTACTGGAGAAAAGGGAGAGGCGTGAAGATTCTAGAGATTCATCTAGAAAGAGTTACCGAAGTGAGAGCCAGGGTCGAAGCCAAAGTCCGCCACAGAAATCAACCAGAGAAAGGGTAAAAGATCATGACTTGGACAAAGACAGACACAGAGACAGAGATAGGCAACAACATGATTTGAACAAGGACCGAGAACGAAGAACAAAGAGCTCAAGTCATGAGAGAGATGATCATGATAGAAGCAGAGAACGACATAGAGATTGGCGCAGACGAGGCATGAGATGAGATGATTGTTTGTTTCGTCTCTGCAGGACACGTGATATGTTATTTCTATGAAGATTTTTGTCTCATACTTGAGTGAGTCTGGAAAAATATCTAAGAAACACAATTGTATTTTGTGTGTTTACAGTCCCGTTTTCATAGTTCCATTTGAGAACCACATATGCTGAGCACTAGCAGACGGTGATGATTGATTCTATGTTTTATATACAGAACCACTTGTGCAACTTGAACATATTTGTCCGCGTATTTCTTAGCTGACGTGACGTAAGGAGTCTGATGTAGTAAATTTTATCACTAAACTTGGCTTTGAAATATTTGGGCATAAACCTTTAAATCAATTAAAAAAAATGTATTAAGGGAAAATGCGTCAAAATCTTTGGCCAAGTCTAGAGTTAGCAATCAGCAAAGGGAAATGAATCAGCCATGGAGATAACTTGATAACTCAACTCCTTATGAGCCTTTTGAATCACTTTCTCTTGTGCATAGAACAACATATAACACTCGCATCCTCTCACCACTTCTTCTTCAACCTCATTGATCCACGCATCATCACATTTATACCACAACCCTTTCAGCCTAAGGTAGGTCACATAGTGACCCGATTCCAACATCCCTGAGTGAGTTACAACCGCAAATATCTCAAATTCCGCTGATGGAGATGAAGATGATGAACTGTCATATTCGCCTTCTCCATCAAAGGCAAACATCCTGTTCCCAAACCGCTTTCCAATGATGGAGGAAGAGAGGTAAGGTGACATGTTTAGGCGGAACGGATACTGCAAGTAACTATCAATTTTTCTTGAGGTTTTACGGGTAAGAGAATGTTCAAAACGCTTTACGTGCAAGCAAAGTAGCAGAGGAAGTCTTCTTATGGACATTTGTTTTGAAGATTCTCGCTTTTCTCCACAGCTTTGGCAGTTTAGTTTCTGGTCCGGACCAAGTTTTTCTGACCTTGTGAAGAAATCTAAGCAACCTGAGAGAGTTGGCATGGTTGCATTCACGCTTGGCCCACCATTATATCTGTTCTTTCTGCAATCAGCAGGAGAGAATCCATTCGCAGAATCTAACGTAAGTGAAATGTCGATAAATGGGTCATATGTCGTTGATGTGGATCCACACGTTGTGCAGGTGACATCTGATCTTAAAAGACCAGAGAATGCCTTGTGAGTGATACACTGACACTCCTCATGATCTGCAACAGTAAACCAACAAACTCTTCAGTATCAAAAGGGAATTACACGAAATCATAAAATTCTATCTTGAAAAAGTTTCATCAATCAACAGAAATACAAAATCATCTCTTCTTCCAAATTAGATTTACCTTGATACAAACACTTTGTCTTTCCTTCGTTCTCATGGATACGGTCCAATAGCGAAATGAAGAACTCATGAGAATCCTGCTGCTCATATGTTGCTAGATTTGTTGAGTGCTGCCACCAACTTCATACACCAAAAAAAATATCAAATCAGCATCACATAGTGTCTACGAAAATATTAATTCATGTTAACAAACTTAGATAAGCATCTATAGCAATGTGACCGTTAACATACATTTTAACGCTTAAAAACCGAACCTGTAAAGCAAATGAGCTGGGCTATATGGAGTCCTATCACCAGAAAACATAGCAGCAAAGATAACATCAAGATCACAAGGCAAACACAACAAACCCATTGTTCTTCTCGGACAAAGATCACGATTATGCTGACCACTTAACCAAAAGTTTCTCAAAGGAGGAGCATGAACAAGTGCTTGCAACACAGCATTCATAAAACAAGTGCTTCCAAGATTATTCAAACCTCTTAACCCCAAAGGAAACGACCATTTCTCCCTTCGATCTCGAGGTGAGACCAAAAACTTAGATCCTATAATCAACTGAGAGTCCAACCTCCTCTTCTTGTTGGATCTAACCGCAACAACAACATCAGCCCCTGATTTAACAGACATACCCAACCCAACAAGCTGCTTAGAGACAACCACCTCGTCGAACTCAGGATCATACACTTGATCTAAGCAAGCACAGCAATAAAGCTCAGATCTTTCAACATCAATGGCGATATCATGGCCTTTATTCAACTGGGTATGCAAAAGGATGTGACTTGAACAAGAAATCGAACGACAGATCAAACAGATGTAGAGTCTCTTTTGATAAACAGAACAATAACTGCATCTGGGTATCTCGATTTCTTGAAGTTTGATCTTAATCCTTCCATCGTTGAAGCAACTGAACAAGTTCTGAAAAGATTTGTAACCATCAGTACCATATCTTAGCTTATAATTAGATAAGTGATTGCAAGGATCGGGATTTTTCAGAAATGAAATCCTCGCGGACATGAAAACAGAGGAAGAAGAAGAAGAAGAAAAATAATAAATGGAATCAGATTTTTAGAAAAAAAACAGTGATGAAGTATGAGTTTTTGAAGATCAAAAGAATCAATCTTTTGTAGATAATATAAGAAAATAAAAATAAAAATAAAAAAAAAGGAAGAAAATTTCGGATCAGGTTAGCGTGTTCCTTAGATTCATCTCTGTTCGTTTTTATCAAATTTTTTAACTTGAAGATCGGAGGAATATGGCAAAGGAAGAAGATTAATGGAAAAAAAATATCTATTTCTCTTTTTTATTTTTATTTTCTCTTTCTTTTTTGAGGTTTTTTTTTCTTATTTTGCCTGTAAATCTTTTTATTTCTTGCAATCTAATAATGAATCATTAAAGTAAAACATTTTGTCGTGGAGAGATTTTTTTGAGTAGACCGACTTAACTTACATGATTCTCTAAAAGACTGCACTTTGTTCCACGTCTTGTGCTTCCCAAAACTTGACCTAGTTTTTCCATAGCGCCTGCTACTAGTCCACCTTGTAACCTTCCAGCTGACGTAGAAGGTTCTCTCTTCTCTTCTCTCAGTTATGAGTCTCTTGACAAAATAGTGTCTTAGCTCAGAATCATGAGTGGAAGCAATAAAGGGAAAAACTTTACTCTAAAACATTATCCATTGCTGTCTAAAAAGATGAAAAACAAAAAAGCTGGGGCATAGGTCCCTTCAGTGCCAAACCAATAATACATTCATAGTTATGATGAACAATAAATATCATACTAAAAAGTGAAAACAAAAAAAAAGCTATGGTTTCTGAGTTTTGAAAATGCTATATAGGAAGATGAAGATCATAAGATGAGAAGGTCCATATATGATGAGCCCTTCCCTCATAACACGGTTGAACAAATCACTAAGTATCTGTTGCAGTTATCTCACAAAAGTGCCGTTGTCTCGCGGTTATAGCGGTTTATTTAAAAATACAAGAGACGCAGATTCATCAGTGGAAAACAAATCCTCCACCTGAGTGTTCAACTTCCTGAAAAAACAAAGAGAGGGAAAAACAAGATGTGTAGCTTTAGAGATGATCAAAATGCCAGATTTCTTACTTTCACGGATGATCCCATAACACATGGACACAAGAATTTTGTTTCACAGAGAGATCACAAACCTGAGGAGGGGGTAGAGATGAAACCCAATCTGATGCATGTGTTGGAAGAAGCCCCAAAGTGTTAAGCTGAGAAAGTGAAATCGTTTGTCTAAGGAAACTTGTTTGTATATCGAAACAGTACTTTACAGTTTACACTACTAATCCAAGGCAGTCTTGCCATAAGGACAAAAGGAAAGAGGAAACAATGAAGAAACGAGATAAGTTTCTTACCTTCCAGACTCCCAAAGCTAACCCTCCAAGGTTTAGGGCAAGAAACACTAATTTCGGCATAAGTAGTTCCACTTTGTTATCCTTGAATGGCTCAAAAACTGTAGGCAAGGGTAAAGGTCAATTGTAAGGATAAAGGATAAAGGATACTGGACTTGAATTCACAACCCAAATCATAACTCAAACTTTGCATAACAATGAGATATGTTTGATAGTAAACATACACTACCAACTTAAGATAGGAACAGTTTAAATCCTGATGAAAAATTGCTTTGCCAAAATCCTGGAGAAGCGGTTCCTCCCTCTCTTACAAGCCCTATCTATCTTTTATTCAGAAGTAGAGCACGCTATTCTACATAATAGATGGTGTTGCTATTTTCTACCCTAATTTTACTACCCATTTCAAGTACGTATGTCTACTTTTTATTGCTTTATTGAAAATAAAATGATACAATTATGTTTTTCTCTGACGTTTAATGCACATGATGATAACAGACAGTTGCTAGTTTCTTCAAACAATAGTATCCTAAATAAATAAATAAGGTAGTATGTAAGTCAATCTAGCAAGTTCAACATATATCATCTAACTCTTTCATTTTCCAATCAAGTTACTCATCAAAGTTTGATAAACTACATATAATTGTTAGGTGCTAATGTGAGTATAGGGCGTCTAATTTCATATTAGGCTAAGATGAATAAAGGAATTGTAAAGAAGGATTCTTACTCTTTCCAACACTCTGGAGAGCACTGATGGGCTGCCAAAGAGCAGAGAAAGTAATACCAATGCTAAATAGATGGACTGTGTTTCCAGCCATCCACATCATGAAACCCATCATCATCAAAGTCTTAAACGGAGATTGCGCTACTTCCCACGCTTTCTGCTCATTCATCAATAAACAAAAACATATCAGTTTTTAAAAAACTTCATCCACATCAAACCCCCAATCTCTATCAGCTAAAGCAAGAATCTTTCCTTTTCTAATCTCACCAAGTCACCTAATTTACATAGTGAAAGACACAGTTCTTATATAAATTCTATAACAATCCATTCCCAATACATAAAAAAAAAGTCAATGGCATAGAGCAAGACCAAGATCGAATCCGTACAATTTAAGATACGACTTTTTTTTTTCAGATTTGACATAAACATTATACCTGAAGTTTCCAATTAGCTTCAGCGTCTTTCTTTTGACGGCTATTAGCTGAATCATCCTGAATTCGAAATCATCAAACCATAAAAACCCAATTAGAGAAACACACAAAATCTCCCAGTAGCAGCTAAAAAAACTCAATTCACTATAAAATTTCTAAAATTGAAACTTGGAATCATGTTTCAATATAAGAAAAATCCCAATACCTGTTCCTGAGAAGCACGAGAGAAGCCAGGTGGATCGAGGATGTCACGAGAAGATGGAACAGTAGATTGATCGGAGAATTCGACGGCCCATCTCCGACCAGTACCCATCACTGCTTTGCCTTTATCCATTGCCTTTTAAGTTCTTCGATCGAGACTGAGATCGAGAGAGAGAGAGAGAGAGAGAGAGATTGGTGAAGATGAAGAGACCTAGATCGGATTTATCTCTTCATACGCTTTAGATGTTTTTTTTTAATTTGAAAGTGATAGAAGATATAAAAAAAAGCTAAAAACAAAACAAAACAAACAAAAAAAATTAAAAATCTTCACTCGCAGAGTCCGAACCCGTTTCTTCAAGTCGGATCATGTTACCCGAAAAAATCTCAAAATCCTTTGTTAGGCTTTTCAGCAACGCAGATAAATTGTTTAATGGGCCTTGGTCAGCCCATGCAGTTATATTCCTTCCAAGCCCGGTACAGGTTCGGTTTAATCGGTCTATGAGATGTTTTCGTTGTCATGTTAATTGTAGTGGCTACCATACTGATTATTATACATATCAACTCTTTTTTTATAAGTATCCGTTAACAAAACACTAAAGTTAAAAGATCGTGAAAATGATAGATAACACACCACTTTGAATATCCTCCAACTGTTGAGAATAAAATAAGCAGTTTCTCTCTAGACTCTAAGGTCGATCTGTACATGCACTGAAGCACACGCAAGAGTCAAGAGTCAAGACTATACCCATAGTCATTCGTCGTAGTCTCGTAGACCAACCAATATAATTATTGTTATTGATATAAAAAACCTAAGACTGATTAATTGGATTTAAATAAGATACTCGCTTCCCTTCTGCCTTCTACATATTCCCAATATAAACTATGAGTGGAGAAAAACATATTTCATTTCAATCTCTTATCTTATCTTTAGTGGGAAAACTCATCGGATGAAGACAGAATACAATACACTGTGGAATGTGACAACTTACGAGTTCCCACGATGCTACGTACATCAGCAGCTTTCTAGTTTATAGCTTCACAACATAATTCAATAATTGATATATTCAAATACTAAAACCACAATTATTATTTGTTAAGATGTCTATTTCGTTCTTTTCAATCCTACCAAAATGTTTCTCGATCGTTTAATCTTTCTAAGTTTACATATATCTCTAGCTAGTATATATATAGATTAGAGAGGGAGATTGATAGCCGCAACGGACAAAAGCACGATGGTTTCAGAAACAAAATAAATGATCTGAATAATTTAACAAAGTAAACAAGTGTTCTTGCTTTTTAACCTTTAAAAAAAAAAAAAAAAACGCTTTGTGTCTTTGTCTTTGTGCTAGTCTATGTTAACACACTTACTTTTCATAAGCGTTATCTTGATAATAATTTAATAACGCATGTAAGAAAAGCGATCCATCGAATGAATATTAGTTTTGCTTTATTATATGTTGTTTTACATATTTTTGAAAGAATAATGCCTTTTATACTAGCTTTAAATGGATGATTATTTTTTTGCTGTCAAACATAAAATAAGAACACGAAAAAACGTTGCCTAGTTTTGGAGTTATACATTGCATGCGTTCATATTTGAATGCACTAATTAATTGTACATGTTTGACAGTCCGAAGAAATATAATGTCTGCTAGAGATGGAGATTGGAGAGTTAGGTCATCACTCATTCTTTTTTTTCGTTATAGAAGTGATCACGTTTAGTGTCGTGTTGTATATAGTAATGACTAAAAATATATCTCATCCACCGTCTGCGGATTTTGATATAGTATTATCCAATTCATAAAATGAATTATATACTCCCTTTTAATAATACAGATCAGTGTTCATATTTGGAACCAACGACAGACACTAAATATTCTTTTGTTAATGAAAGAACACCTACATGATCGATTCATCAAATAATCAAACATAGGAGTTTTAGTTAGTAAAGTATCGATTAGATTTTTGGTTAATTACCAACCAGTAATATATACTAGTACTTGATTAGGGATAGGTCACTTTCTAAGTTTCTAGAAATTAGGAGGGTACAGATTCCAGCTTTCGCCCACTTCGGCCACAATTAAGATTCTTTTATTAGAATCTTTATCTTTTGTTCCCACTTGTACTCATTATATTTTTGTTTTGGTCCACACATCCAATTAATTGAAGTTTCTTGTGGACTTTTTATCTCAATCATACTCCGACGTTTTTCGGTCACAAATTACTGCACAATCACTCTTTTTTTTACTTTCGTTCCTTTTCCGAAAAAAACAAACTTTCTTTACTTTCTTTTAAGTCTAAACTCAGAAAAATAAAATCGAATCATTAGTTTTTTTTGTTTTTAATCAGATAAAATCTAATGACTTGATTTTGTTTTTCTGAGTTCAAGAAAAGTAATTAGAGTTTTTTTTTTTCGAACATAGTTAAGAAAGTAAATAGTCTTTTAACAGTACCCTAAATTTTTTAGTGTAGATTCTACTTTTTGATAACCTATATGACTATATCTAGTGTATAATTATTATTTTTACCTGTAACTATCGTCGAACTTCACAATTTTTCTTTTTACAATAAATTACTTTAAACTATTGTTACTTATATATTGATTGGTTGGTTAGTTATATATCGAAGATCCACCACAATGACGACATACTAAAAGATGTGAGGTTGCATGTTGATGTTTTACACGTTCATGTAAAGAATTATTAACTCTACCAAATGCCAATTAATATTACATATATACATTTAATTTTGAAGGAGACTGATTACGTGAAGCAACTATTTTTTCCAAATCGATGCAAACATATGATATGTGAGTAACATATATACGCATAAGTAAGCTCGAAACAAGTGACAGGATGTAAATTCATTGCCTAAAGATGTTGCTTTGATTTTGTTGTGTGTACACTTTGAATTTTCTTATTTTTAAGCAACACTTATTGCTTGCGGTTATTCAATTATTGATTCTCTTAGTACGTAATATCATGAGGATTATGAATCGACGTTTCCATTATTGAGCAAAAATATCATAATGGAGATTACAATATATGTATAATTAATAAACTATACATATATATGTTTGCAGTTTATAAATTGCTCACTCGACATTTGAATATACTAATAACTAAAATAATAATTTAATGTCACAAGTTAATGATGAGCATCAAACACATCGATGCATAATTTGACACCTAATTGGTTACACTAGTCAAATGAATCATTTAGTGGAATATTATCCCGTTCATTGTGCTGAGATTGGAGTACGAAAGACAACAGAAAAATAACAATAATGCTCATATGCCAGATGATGTGTCGCTATCTAACTGGTTAGGGAAATCAGTGGAATAGAGAGTGCCCCTACATATGTGATTTGTGGATGACTGGATTGCTTCTAAAGTTTAACAACCTCCACTAGAGAGACTTTCTTAAGCAAGAGAGAATGGGTTATATATAAAGGATCAACCATTATCATGTTTATTGAGTGTCATTTTGTGAGGGAGAGAAAAGAGAGAGCAAAAATGAGCATAAATAGGAATTTGTTGAATATCATAATAATCCTTTGTGTATGTCTCAATTTGGGTTGTAACGAGGCAGCGCAAGAAAGAGAGAAGAAAGAGATTTACTCTCATACCATCGAAGTCAGCTCTCTCTTCCCTTCTTCATCATCATCTTGTGTTCTTTCTCCCAGAGGTAGTATGATTTTCCTAGTCAATTATAATTCCTGAGGATTCATTGTGCTTTTTGGCTTTTTAGCTATAGATAAGGTGGATGGACCAGATGATATGTATATAATACGTTCCTGGTGTACTTATTATGTAAAGATATAAATATATTGTAGTATAATTTACTCTCAGTTAGGTTATAAAGGTCAAATTCTTGCTTCCAAGAAATTGATATTATTACTATCATATGACTAAGAAAGTGATAGCACAAATGATTAGAATTTTGTTTTACGAGGAAACAAAAATAATAAATTAGTAGGGTACGACTAAAGATGTCAATTGGGTTCTCAGAGACCATGGGCTGTCCAGCTCCAAATTAAATTGGACCGGTTATGGTCATAACCAAATTTGAAGTGGTCAAATAGACCTAAAACCATTTTAGCCTATTAATAAATGGTCCAAACTAATTTGGACATGGGTTATCCAATAATTTTTCAAAATTAGGGATTGTAAAATTTGGGGAAAATTTTTTTTTTTCATTTTGTCAAAAACACGAAATTAGAGTTTCTATCTCTCCCCTCTTTCAATCCAATTATGAATTTATGAAATTTTATAATTATGAGTTTATGAACCTTTAGTAAATTATGAGTTTTAAATTTTGGTTCAATCTGCAACCAATGGACAGACCAATTGGTCATGGTCCTATTTGGTTTGGACATATTTGGGTATGGGTGTATTTGAGCCATGACCATAAATGACCATAAAATGTATGTGTCCAATTGGTCATACCCATTTGGACATGGATAGACCAATTTACAACCCTAGGTACGACTCTGGTTGACTCCAAATACAAGTAGAAATTATCAGTTCGTTTGAGGAGTCTGTGGGTAAATAATACAGTATTTCTCTTTGTTTCTCTAACGTGAACTTTATCTCATCCCATACGTACAGCGACGAGGACAAAGTCCTCACTGCATGTGACGCACAGACACGGCACGTGCTCGCCTCTAAACAACGGCGGCAAAGCCACGAGACCAGACCATGTCGAGATCCTCAAACTCGACCAGTCGCGCGTAAACTCAATCCACTCAAAACTATCAAAGAAACTCACAACAAACCACGTCAGTCAAAGCCAGTCAACGGATCTACCGGCTAAAGACGGAAGCACACTCGGTTCAGGAAACTACATCGTGACCGTCGGAGTCGGGACACCAAAACACGACCTCTCACTAATCTTCGACACCGGAAGCGATCTAACGTGGACTCAGTGCGAGCCATGCGTTCGTACTTGCTACGACCAAAAGGAACCAATCTTTAACCCTTCTAAGTCCACTTCTTACTACAACGTCTCCTGCTCATCGGCTGCGTGTGGTTCTCTCTCTTCCGCAACCGGTACAATTCCAATTTCTATAATTCCGGTTAAATTAATATTTAACCGGATACGGTTATGTTCTTTGTTAATTTCGGTTATTTAAAGATTTAACCGGATACGGTTATGCTTTAACCGTTTATTTTTTTTTAATTAGGAAACGCCGGAAGCTGTTCAGCTTCGAATTGCATCTACGGTATACAATACGGCGATCAATCGTTCTCCGTCGGGTTTCTCGCCAAGGAGAAATTTACACTAACGAACTCCGACGTATTCGACGGCGTTTATTTCGGTTGCGGCGAGAACAACCAAGGACTATTCACCGGTGTCGCCGGACTTCTCGGTCTTGGCCGTGATAAGCTCTCATTCCCTTCCCAGACGGCAACCGCTTACAATAAGATCTTCTCTTACTGTCTCCCTTCCTCCGCTAGCTACACCGGTCATCTCACCTTCGGAACCGCCGGAATCTCCAGATCCGTCAAGTTCACTCCGATCTCCACCATCACGGATGGAAGCTCCTTCTACGGTCTCGATATCGTCGGAATCACCGTCGGCGGTCAGAAATTAGCGATTCCTTCAACCGTATTCTCTACTCC
>NC_025704.1:4469782-4516951 GCF_000633955.1 Camelina sativa | reverse complement strand
GGTCTTGGCCGTGATAAGCTCTCATTCCCTTCCCAGACGGCAACCGCTTACAATAAGATCTTCTCTTACTGTCTCCCTTCCTCCGCTAGCTACACCGGTCATCTCACCTTCGGAACCGCCGGAATCTCCAGATCCGTCAAGTTCACTCCGATCTCCACCATCACGGATGGAAGCTCCTTCTACGGTCTCGATATCGTCGGAATCACCGTCGGCGGTCAGAAATTAGCGATTCCTTCAACCGTATTCTCTACTCCGGGAGCTTTGATCGATTCCGGAACCGTTATCACACGTCTCCCGCCTAAAGCCTACGCGGCGTTACGGAGCGAGTTCAAGGCGAAGATGTCAAAGTATCCGACCGCGTCGGGGGTTTCGATCTTGGACACGTGTTTCGATCTCAGCGGATTTAAGACGGTGACGATCCCGAAAGTGGCGTTCTCTTTTAGCGGCGGCGCCGTCGTGGAGCTTGGCTCGAAAGGGATTTTTTACGCGTTTAAGATGTCGCAGGTTTGTTTGGCGTTTGCGGGGAATAGCGATGACAGTAACGCTGCCATCTTTGGAAACGTTCAGCAGCAAACGCTAGAAGTTGTGTATGATGGAGCGGGTGGGCGGGTCGGGTTTGCTCCAAATGGGTGTAGTTAATTGTAAAAAAAAATATTATATATAAAAAAATGGGTAAATGTTTAAATTTATGGATTTGGCACAAATTAGCTTTATCCCATTAATCAAGTGTGTAATTTCAGTTTGGGTAAAGACTAAAGAGCGTGATGGTGTCTTAAGTAATTTGCACAGTAATAAGTTTGTGTGGATGATACAACAATTACCAGAACAAACTGTTTATTTGTACATTTTTATTCCAATACATAATACTGAGTGATGTTTGTTAAAAAAAAAAACACTATGTAGAACTGCTTTAGATTGAAGTGACTTTAGTGCAGTGGCAGGAGTTAAGTCCATTTGTAGAAGGCACCATCACACCCGAGATCAAGTTCCGGTTCCTACGAATGTAGGAATTTGGATAATGGGCCGGCCAGTTGTGACCGAGTTGACAAAAAAAAAAAAAAACTGCTTTAGAATTTATTTATTTTTGTATATTTTATATCCGTGAAAACTCTTTTTTAGATCAGAGATGATATTAAATGGAACTACTTCTATTTTTTGTTTGTTTGTTCGATTAGCTAAAATAAATACCATAATGGGAATTACAAACGTTAATTACAATCATGCTTTGAGGCAAATAAACGATTAGTTTGATTAATCCAAGTTGTGTCTTCAGTTTGGTTATTTTGGTCCCGTTTGAGGCTCTCCGGTTGACCTATTGACTCTCATCAATCATGTAACGGAACAAACCCTTTTTGTACGCAAAACCTAAGTGTAGAGACAATACAGTACATGACATTAATCTTGATTGGCGTATAGTAATACCACCCTTTTACTACGCCAAACTTGGAAACTTCGAGCCTAGAGACAAAATTACAAATTACAACTCCTTTAGCACGCTGAACTTGGAGACAGTGGGTTAGTGCCCCTACTTATTATGTGATTTCGTCAGCAAACAAATTGGTTATAAAAGGACCAACTAATTTCATGTAATTGAGAAACATTATTATTGCAGTGCTGCTCGAGAGGGGGTAAAATGAGCATAGTGAGAAATTTGTTGAACATCATAATAATCCTTTGTGTATGTCTCAACACTGATTGTACTGAGAGAGCTAAAAAAAGAGTGGAAAGGTTTGCTCTCACACAATTCAAGTCAGCTCTCCTTTTTCTTCTTCTTCTTATTCTTCATCACCATCTTCTAAAGGTGAGATTATCTAATTATCGTCTATATATTAGTATTTTTTTTAAATATAAATATCGAATTTGAACGTCAATTTATATATTCCAGTATCGAAGACCAAGCCGTTGCTGCACAAGCACGGCCCGTGCTGGCATCTCATCAGTGCCAAAGCCACGAGGATCGGAGTCCCGACCATGATGAGATCCTAAGACGTGATCAAGATAGCGCGCGTGGATTTCCATTCAGTCGAAGCTTTCAAAGAACCAAAGTCAGGCCGAATCAGCTGACGGATCTACCGGCTACGGAATAGGACAATCATGTCTCAGTGATGTACGTCGTGAAGATCGGAATCAATCAAGACACCGAGTTTTGCAATATGTGTGTTGATTCACTCGGAGGTTCCGTTCTCACGGTTTTGCAATATGTGTTGGTTCCGGTTATGTTAAACCGAGTTTTTTTTTCCAAATTAAATTCGAGTTTCACCCGTGTACGTATTCAAAAAGGAATATTACAACACCTTTGTGGTTCGCTGGACTTGGGACTTAGAGTCAGTCTCGAGAGAGACGACATGTCAAACACAAAGGGGATGGAGTCCCTACTTAATTATCTATGTGATATGCATGTGATAGCATAGAGTTTAACAACAACCACTAAACAATTATCTTCAGCAAAGATAATGGCTGCAATTAAAAAGGACCAACCAATTTCATGTAACTGAGACAAACTTATCGCTGTGAGAGACAGAGAGAGGGAGAAGGGAAGAGTGAAAATGAGCATAATGAAGAATTTCTTGAATGTGATACTTATCCTTTGTGTATGTCTAAATTGGTGTTTTACCGAAGGAGCTGAAGAAAAAGAGAGTGGAAAGGTTGATTCCTACACCTTTCAAGTCAGCTCTCTATTTCCTTCATCATCATCATCTTGTACCCCTTCTTCAAAAGGTAATTATTTTAGCCTTTTTTCCCATGTTCATATGTATAAGAAGTTTTGGCTCTCCTTTGTTAATGTTAACATGATAAGGTTTTTTACAGCATCTAATAAAAAATCGTCGCTTCCCGTGGTGCATATGCACGGCGCGTGCTCGCATCTTAGCAGCAACAAAGATGCAAGGCTCGACCATGACGAAATCCTCAGACGTGATCAAGCACGCGTGAAGTCCATCCACTCCAAACTGTCGAAGAATAACGCAGATGGAGTCAGCATGACCAAGTCAACTGAGCTACCGGCTAAAGACGGAACCACAATCGGTTCAGCAAACTACATCGTAACAATAGGAATCGGGACACCGAAGCACGATGTATCGCTGACCTTCGACACGGGAAGCGGTTTGACGTGGACTCAATGCCAGCCATGTCTTGAAAGCTGCTATTCGCAACAGGAACCAATTTTTAACCCTTCTACATCTTCTTCTTACCAAAACGTCTCGTGCTCATCTCCAATGTGTGGAAACAACTCAAGTTGTAACTCGGGTACCAATTGCAGATACGGAATCCGTTACGCAGATGGATCGGTTACTATCGGAGTCCTCGCCAAGGAGAAATTTACCCTAACGAACTCTGATGTCTNTTTAGCCTTTTTTCCCATGTTCATATGTATAAGAAGTTTTGGCTCTCCTTTGTTAATGTTAACATGATAAGGTTTTTTACAGCATCTAATAAAAAATCGTCGCTTCCCGTGGTGCATATGCACGGCGCGTGCTCGCATCTTAGCAGCAACAAAGATGCAAGGCTCGACCATGACGAAATCCTCAGACGTGATCAAGCACGCGTGAAGTCCATCCACTCCAAACTGTCGAAGAATAACGCAGATGGAGTCAGCATGACCAAGTCAACTGAGCTACCGGCTAAAGACGGAACCACAATCGGTTCAGCAAACTACATCGTAACAATAGGAATCGGGACACCGAAGCACGATGTATCGCTGACCTTCGACACGGGAAGCGGTTTGACGTGGACTCAATGCCAGCCATGTCTTGAAAGCTGCTATTCGCAACAGGAACCAATTTTTAACCCTTCTACATCTTCTTCTTACCAAAACGTCTCGTGCTCATCTCCAATGTGTGGAAACAACTCAAGTTGTAACTCGGGTACCAATTGCAGATACGGAATCCGTTACGCAGATGGATCGGTTACTATCGGAGTCCTCGCCAAGGAGAAATTTACCCTAACGAACTCTGATGTCTTGGATAATATTTACTTTGGCTGCGGTGAAAACAACACAGGACTTTTCAACGGTGCTGCTGGGATTCTCGGCCTTGGCCGTGGCAAACGCTCACTTCCGACGCAGACAGCAACAATCTACAACAATATCTTCTCCTACTGCCTACCTTCTTCCGCAAGTAACACTGGCCATCTTACCTTTGGATCCGATGGAATCTCTGGATCCGCTAAATTCACCCCTTTTACTTCCTTCCCAATCCCATCNTGAGCTACCGGCTAAAGACGGAACCACAATCGGTTCAGCAAACTACATCGTAACAATAGGAATCGGGACACCGAAGCACGATGTATCGCTGACCTTCGACACGGGAAGCGGTTTGACGTGGACTCAATGCCAGCCATGTCTTGAAAGCTGCTATTCGCAACAGGAACCAATTTTTAACCCTTCTACATCTTCTTCTTACCAAAACGTCTCGTGCTCATCTCCAATGTGTGGAAACAACTCAAGTTGTAACTCGGGTACCAATTGCAGATACGGAATCCGTTACGCAGATGGATCGGTTACTATCGGAGTCCTCGCCAAGGAGAAATTTACCCTAACGAACTCTGATGTCTTGGATAATATTTACTTTGGCTGCGGTGAAAACAACACAGGACTTTTCAACGGTGCTGCTGGGATTCTCGGCCTTGGCCGTGGCAAACGCTCACTTCCGACGCAGACAGCAACAATCTACAACAATATCTTCTCCTACTGCCTACCTTCTTCCGCAAGTAACACTGGCCATCTTACCTTTGGATCCGATGGAATCTCTGGATCCGCTAAATTCACCCCTTTTACTTCCTTCCCAATCCCATCCCTTTATGGCATTACTATTGTTGGTATCAGTGTAGGCGACAAGAAGCTAGAGATTACCCCAACCACATTCTCGACGTACGGTGCTATAATAGACTCCGGAACCGTGATCACTCGCCTCCCTACCAAGGTCTACGCGGAACTGAGAAGCGTGTTTAAAGAAAAGATGTCGAGTTACAAGGCTACGTCGGGAAACGGTTATTTTGACACATGTTACGATTTCACTGGCTTGGACACAATTACAATCCCCAAGATTGCATTCTTCTTTGCCGGCGGCACTGTCGTAGATCTTCCTGGAATAGGGATTTTGTATCCGTTGACGCGGTCTCAGGTTTGTTTGGCGTTTGCAGGGGATAATGAGCACATTCCCGCCATCTTTGGAAACGTTCAGCAAAAGACGATGGAAATTGTTTACGACGTGGCTGGTGGACGAGTCGGCTTTGCTCCCAATGGTTGTAGCTAATCAAACAAAACAGAACAAAAGAGAGTGTTATGTAATATTGTAATGTAGGGTTTAGCGCATCAATTAGCCTTATCCCTTCATCAATTTCCCCCTAAATAAATATATGTATATGTGCATGCCGCAATTGCTTTTTTTTTTTATTGTATTTGTGTTCGAACTTTAAGTTGTTATTGGATCCGAGTTTTCAATTGATTTTAACGAAGCTGCATGTTACTTGAACTTTAAGTTATTTATACACGCCCTTTTACATCTGACTTGGGAAGACTTGTGGAGTCTGAGAGTGACAAAACATACAAAATACATGTTTATACCGTTTTTTGCTCTTGTGCTACACAAACTAATCGAAATGGATCGACATATATATATATACCATGTAGGCATACATTGAAATAGACTTATGATTAGTTCACCAACAGGATATATATCACACAAACTCAAGACAAACTGCTGCTCAAATTTCAGAACCGTGGATGCTTTACTATAAGGAACAAATTAAAGCTTCATCTTACAGCCACAACCGGCCAGATTTAGCTTCAAATGGAGTTACTTTCAATCAAACTTCTTCGTTTGTTGCACTAGTGATCGTTAAGCGAGTTCACAAATCCGGTTCTACTTTTCTTCTTAATCTCTTTTTGTAAAGCCTAAATAAGGAACAATGCCTTTAATCTTAAATGAAAACCGTTACAAAATAATATACTTAACTAAAGTTCAGTGTATAATCAATCGCTTAGACTTTAGTGGGATAATACAACTCGTTTAGTAGTACGCTATATATACTTGGAGTCTTGAAGACTTGAGTGAAGACAAAATAACAGAGTATCTAGTTGACTATTAATTACGCCAAATTTGAAGCCTAGGGACAAAATAATACGCTAATAATAATACCTATAGGAATGTTACAAGACATCATTTTAATTAGTACGTTACGAAAAAACAAAATACAACACCTTAGTTAGCTGGAATTGGAGTCATTCTCGAGAGACGACATATCAAACACAATGGGGATGGCCGGATGGGGTCTCTACTTAATGGATGTGATATGCATGTGATAGCTTAGGGTTTAACAACAGCCACTAGACACTTATCTTCAGCAAAGATAATGGCTGTAATTAAAAAGGACCAACCAATTAATTTCATGTAACTTAGACAAATTTATTGTTGCGAGAGAGAAAGAGAAGGGGAGGGTGAAAATGAGCATAATGAAGAATTTCTTGAATGTGATACTTATCTTGTGTGTATGTCTCAATTGGTGTTTTACCGAAGGAGCTGAGAAAAAAGAGAGTGTAAAGGTTGATTCCTACACCTTTCAAGTCAGCTCTCTATTTCCTTCATCATCATCTTGTGTTCTTTCTTCAAAAGGTGATTATCTTAGCCAATTCACTGTGTTTAGAAGCCTTTCTTTTGTTCGATAGGTGTAAGAAGTTTTGTGTCTCTTTTGTTATATTCTTAAACATGATTTTTTCCCAACAGCATCGAATACCAAGTCGTCGCTTCCTGTGGTGCACATGCACGGCGCGTGCTCGCATCTTAGCAGCAACAAAGATGCGAGTCTCGACCATGACGAAATCCTCAGATACGATCAAGCACGCGTGGAGTCAATTCGCTCCAAACTGTCGAAGAATAACGCAGATGGAGTCAGCATGACCAAGTCAACCAAGCTAACGGTTAAAAGTGGAATCACACTCGGTTCAGGAAACTACATCGTAACAATCGTAATCGGGACACCTAAGCACGATATATCCTTAGCCTTCGACACCGGAAGCGATTTGACGTGGACTCAATGCAAGCCATGCCTTGGAAGCTGCTATTCACAAAAGGAACCACTCTTTAACCCTTCTTTATCTTCTTCTTACCACAACGTCTCGTGCTCATCTCCAGTGTGTAAAAACGGTACTACTTGCTTGGATTCCAACTGCGTATACGGACTCCGTTACGGAGATAATTCGTTTACCCGAGGATTCCTCGCCAAGGAAAGATTTACCCTAACTAACTCTGATGTGTTGGACAATGTTTACTTTGGTTGCGGTGAATACAACAAAGGACTTTTCTTCCGTACTGCTGGGATCCTTGGCCTCGGCCGTGGCAAACTCTCACTTCCGTCGCAAACAGCAACGACTTACAACAATATCTTCTCCTACTGCCTCCCTTCTTCCGCAAGTAACACCGGCCATCTTACTTTTGGATCCGCTGGAATAATCTCTAAATCCGTTAAATTTACCCCGGTTTATTCCTTCCGGAGCTCACCTCATTATGGCATCAACATCGTAGGCATCAGTGTAGGCGACAAGAAACTAGAGATTACTCCATCCACATTCTCGACGAACGGTGCTATAATAGACTCCGGTACAGTGATCACTCGCCTCCCTACCAAGGTCTACGCGGAACTACGGAGCGTGTTTAAGGCAAAGATGTCGAGTTACAAGGCTACGTCAGGACGCGGGATATTTGACACGTGTTACGATTTAACTGGCTTGAACACAATGACAATCCCAAAGATTGCATTCTCCTTAGGCGGTGGCATCGTCGTAAAACTCGATAGAATAGGTATGGTTTTGTATCCGTTCACGCGGTCACAGGTTTGTTTGGCCTTTGCAGGGGATGATGATCACATTCCCGCCATCTTTGGAAACGTTCAGCAGAAGACGATGGAAATTGTATACGACGTTGCTGGTGGACGACTCGGTTTTGCTCCTAATGGTTGTAGCTAAGATTAGATTTATGTAGTTTATGGCACATAGATTAGATTTATGTATATTGATATATTCTTCTTCAGCCTGACTTGGAAGTAAGTTTTTTCAGTAACGTCAAACATGCTTCAACACATTTGCTTACTTTCCAAGTCCAGTTTAAGCTACTATCAAGATCATCTTTTTCCTATAAACGTTTGTACTCTAATCTTTTACCCGAAAAAGGCATAGATTCATTATATACTTTTTTGGATTTAAAGGTATAAAAATCTGAACTACACTCAAAATTTTCAACAATTTCGCTTTTCACATTTGACTAATCTGTCATACGACTACGAAATGATAGTCACACGCTAGCTTTATTCTTCAGACAAAAGGTGGACTATTCTGGTTTCATCAACATGATGATGATACAGTTCCAGCAAAACAGAACAAAGACGAATTTTCAATTTTAGATCCATTAAAAAAAAAACTCTCGATTTTATTTACAATATCCATAAACAACAATAAAAAAGAGATTAATATAGATTTAATTGAGAATTAATGAAAAATTGTTTTAGATCTTTGAGTGTGAGAGAGAGAGAAGATAAACCAATTTGACCTGTGGCTCAAATTTTAAAAAATCTCAATCCTCATCTTCGTCGTGGTTAACTTTAGCCGAACTCAACGTTCTACACGGTTGTGACGGCAATTGCGGAAGCGGTGGAGCGTCGACCACAAACGCCGAAGACATTTCCATTTGACAAACCCTAACAGCTCCGATTAATTTCTCCGGAAGCTCTTCATCCGTCTGCGCTTCTACCAAGAACCCCATATCTATCGTCACGCTCGTCACATACCCTAACGCTAACCGCAAAATCGCCGTCGCGATCGCCGAGCTGCATATATCAACGTCGATTTCTAAATAGTTAGGACCTCTGTGGTAATTGCAAGTCAATGCTTTCCCTAGAAGACAAGCTCCATAGTTCCCCACCGCAGCTTTCACTACCCAAGGACCTTTCACGATCCGGTTCACGATTTTGAATCTCTGGTTCCGGAAGGCGTCGTCTCCGTTTACGAACCGGTGGAGAAGCGAACCGGACGGGATAGGTTCCTCCGTCGCGAAGTAGAACACGGCGCTGTGATGATCTTTACCTGGAATCTGGAGATTCACGGCGAAGATGAAGCTCTTGAGAGATTGACCACGAGATTGAGCTTTTCTTAGCGCGTGAGCCACACGGTTATCGGGACGAGCGAGCACGTTTTCGAGTTTTGAACTTGATCTGAGCCAGTCCATGCCGGCGGGAGAGAGGATGTAATCGCCGGCTGGAGATTTTTGTTTTTTGGTCAAGTAAGAATCTGAGCGGAGAGAGAACACGTCTCCAGGTGGAGAAGCCCAGCCGTCTGTGCCTGTTTCGGGATCTACACGGCGTAGAGATCCGCCGCTTGTTGCTTCCGTAATCCATTCCGGTATGGCGGATGATGAACCGGATCTAACCGGTTTTGATTTGTTTTCTCCGGTTGAGCTACGATGCCGCTGCTTGGAAGAAGGGCTCATGGTTTTGTTTATTTGGTGTCTGTGTCTGTGGTCGTTGGCCCTTCTCTCTCTCTCTCTCTATCTCTCTCTCCTGAGAAAGACGACTTTGTTTGTGCGGTGTGACAAAACAAAACAAGAGATGGAAATGGCTTTGGATTTTTATAGGTTAAAACTCCAATACTACCCTTTGGCGTATATCTGTATTTCATGTGTTTTTTTCTCAATTAATGACGATAATAATGTAAGATATGTTTACTTCTAATTAATTTCTTGCAAATCTACGCCGTATGGGATTGATTATTAATATTTTTTTTATTTCCTATCAAAATAAAGATTTGTTCTTCTTTTACATTTTGTTTGACAATTTCATGTTTTATTATGATTGGTGAATAATTTTCGTAGAACTGAAATTAATGGTGATACACGTGTTAAACCAACCAATCATAATTATTGACATTTAGGAGTAGGCACGAACAACTTTGTGTCGACATAGTATTATCATTTGTAACTATTTTAAATAAATAGGAAAAATATAAAGCTAATGACTTGGTGGCAGTGGCATGCATCGGCGGCATTTGTAGCTGGTGTTATCAATAAAATATACAATTACGAACTATTATCACAATAAGTTGCTTTTCCTCATAAAAGTTGCAAAAAGTACCAAATAGCGTTCCGCGTAAGAAAAGCGTTAAAATGGATAAATATCTTTATCAGGTGAAAGTTCAAACAATGAAAAAAAATTGGAAGAATTAACTCAGATGAAAACAGTTGCAAATATACGCCGGCGAATTATATGGAAGGTATACAATCAATCAGACATTGGATATGCAGTTAAAAGACTAATAACACTAGGAGTTTATAACCTGTGCCAGCTAATTGAAGCTTTTATAAGAGTTGTCACATAATAGCAAGCTCTACAAGCAGAAACAGAGAACTAACAAAATCAATGAACTGATTAAAGAAACATGACATGTGAACAAAGAAACAAATGAAGATACTTGATTTTGTGATTAAAGTCATTTAAATCTTCTAGAGGGATTTTTTTTTTTTTAAAAAAAAGGACTTTTACAAGCTATACAATTCCACATTGTGATGTTTGTTTTGAAAAGCTAACTACTGAATACCATTTTTCCAGCCAGATAAATTGGGTTTTCGATGACAATTTTCTACGCTTGGTTACATCTTCTAGTCGGTTCTCTTGGGACCTGCAGCAGTAGGCTCTTGGTTAATAATCATTTGATTCTTAGTTCTCTAGTACAGAGAGACTACAACTCTGTCTTGATGAACAAAAAATGGATAAACACTAAGATTTTGGCCTTACCCTCAGACAACGTGTGAAACCCCACTGAAGAAGGAAGGGTACCTGCCAAATGAAACCAGCTAGTGAATGATCATTTTGTGAGGGGATAGTAAGAGGCTAAAACGAAAACATAGATCGACAAAGCAGGGGGATAAGAACCAAACTGATTTATGTTTTATTTATTCACAACAGATCTAAAAACAAAAGAAAAAAACCAAAACCTAAGGATGATGAACTCTGCTCTCTCATGCCCTAAGGCTCCCAAGAAACCCAATACCAAAGACTCCCTTTGAATCGATACTTAATACTCATCAAAGACCAATTAATATGTCCACAAACAGTCATAGTTAGTAAAGCTGATGTAGCATTAGGCAATATCATAAATATTCTTTACGAGGACTTATCATCATAGGACGGCAATGTGTCTTTCGACACTGAATGATACTCAAAAAGTGTTTATTGAGAAGGAATCAATCAAGAACAAAGAACATAAGCATCAGCTCAAGAACTCAATTCAACCATTAAGCACAAAGAAAGTTCACTAGTGTTATCAAACAATCTGAAACTTTTACAAAATCCAACAACCTGAAAACTGAATAGCCGCTACAAGCTACAACTCGGTATAGGAGTTTACGAACTAGTGAACAAGTATGAATGTATGATCCAGCAAACTAACATATTCAGATCGTTTCTAATTTGGTGGAACTAAAAGCAAACATTTCCAAAATCATCATAAGCAAACACAATCAGCGATCACAAAACCCCAACCCTAATCGCAAATATCAGATCGGAAGCAAAATCCACCAGCTGTTGAAATTTGAAATAGCACCGTAGTTGAGATTTCGAACCTAGTGGGATGTACGATGTATCTTCAGTGAAATTTACCTCTCTGAGGTCGACGATCAGTAGCTAATCTGTAAATCCAGTAACCCTGCGAGAACCCCAAGAGGAAATCACTTTAAAACATACTAAAAAAGAGAGAAATCAAAATAAAAGAGACGAGAAGAAGTACCAATGCGATGACATGAGCTGCGGCGAGGAAAATAACCAAAGCTGGCACTAGATCCAGAAACCAAGGTCGCAAGTGCTGATCCTTGGCCATGAAATACGAACTTGTTCTTGATCTCAAAAACGGATCCGTTCCGTAGACGAGAAGCAGCAAACTACGGGGAGTATGTATGATCTATGTGTGCCAGCAGCACCGTCGACTCACACACTCTTCTCCGATCGCAAAGCTGCTGTTTGGCAGTAGGAGTAGACTTATCCCCCCCCTACTCCAGTCAAGTTGAAACAATAATAAGGCCCATTATTAGCCCAATTTCCCAATAATTAAAAAAAAGGTAACATTTATACATCTGGACTGGTGAAGGACCCACGTGATACTACTACTCCACTTGCTTTACGTGACACGTGTCAGCTACTTTACATCTTTTGACTTGTGGTTCTTTCTATTTTTAGCATACAAATTGCCGGAATATGCTCTCTTCTCTTAACGTCGATCACCTGTTTTCTTCTTTTTCTCTCCAATCATCCTCACTTCTCTCTCCTTTCTAATTTTTTTCATGGAATTTTCACGTAATTGCTGATATTACGATCAATTTCTGTGTTTTGGAAAATTTTCTGGGGGAAATTATGGGATATCTAGACTTGGCGTTGTCGTATTCTAACCAAACGCAGACTGTTGAAGCTCCAGCGAGCGGTGGTGGTCTCAGGTCATTTACCTTAACTCGATTTTTTAATCTTAAATTTCTTTCCTGTTGCGTATGAATATGATATCACTTGAACCAATAAAAGTTAATTATGATTGGATTTGATTATTTGTGGTTTCACTTTGTTCGATTCTTATTGGTTCATTCTGTTTATTTATGATATGTGACTTTTTTGTTTTGTTTTGGTATGTTAAATGTTTTATTGTGGTTTTGTCACATGACAATGACATGATTCAATTTTCAGCCAGAATGGAAAATTTAGCTATGGATATGCAAGCTCTGCTGGGAAGAGATCATCTATGGAAGACTTTTTTGAGACCAGGATCGACGGTGTCAATGGAGAAATCGTTGGTCTCTTTGGTGTTTTTGATGGTATTCTTCCCTCTTCTTAACAAGAACTTATACAGTACTCTAAAAAAAACTAGAATTATCACATTTAGCATAGCTTATGAATTCTAATGGTTCACTTGTGCCATGTACCTTGACCTTAAGCTTGGTTTTTATGCTAATTAACCTCGAGTTCTCGCTGTTACGGTAGCTTATAGTTTATGATTGACATTAGAGAACAGGAAACCAATAATGTTACTTACTGTTTTCCTAGGCCATGGTGGAGCCAGAGCAGCTGAGTACGTGAAGCGTCATCTATTCAGTAATCTGATCAACCACCCCAAGTTTATCTCTGACACCAAATCAGCTATAAGTACTGTCAGAAAAACCTGATCAAAGTTATTTTAAGACAATTTGTTCTAGATGCAACACTCTGAATTGACAATGAATTTGCTTTAATGTTTACAGCTGATGCCTATAACCATACTGACTCTGAACTTCTAAAGTCGGAAAATAGTCACAATAGAGATGCTGGTTCGACTGCATCTACAGCTATTCTTGTTGGTGATCGTTTACTTGTTGCAAATGTTGGTGATTCAAGAGCTGTTATCAGCAGAGGCGGGAATGGTAATTTTCAAGGAGATCCATGATGACTTATCTTTTCATTGTTGGTATATGTCATTTGTAACTTTAAGGAGTCAATATCATCCTATGACACCGCCATTACCATGTAGTATCCTGATAGATAATGCCTTTTTTCCTAAACCTGTCCTTGATATAAGTGTTTATGTGTGTTTTCAGCCATTGCTGTGTCAAGGGACCATAAACCTGACCAAAGTGATGAGCGTGAAAGGATTGAGAATGCTGGTGGATTTGTGATGTGGGCAGGTAAGTAACAAGCAACAATTGTTTTTCTGCATCATGCTTTTCTCAACACATTGTCCTAAATGTTGTTTTGTGTGTTACGTTCATTAATTGAAAAGGAACTTGGAGGGTTGGAGGAGTTCTTGCAGTTTCTCGTGCTTTTGGTGATAGGCTTCTAAAGCAATATGTTGTTGCTGATCCAGAAATCCAGGTATTTTTCATCCCTTTTAAAAGAATTGTATATGATTTTTCTGACCCCTTATGTTCTCAAACTGAAAATTTTGCTCCAACCCTTTTGTCACTGAATACAGGAAGAAAAGATTGATGATTCTCTTGAGTTTTTGATCCTAGCAAGCGACGGACTGTGGGATGTTTTCTCTAACGAGGTCTCGTGAAATCAATAGCTTCTTTTTATCATCTTCCACTTTCCTACACCAAATACTTTATTAGATAATCTTTAACCATATCTTGCAGGACGCAGTTGCAATGGCTAAGGAAGTTGAAGACCCAGAGGATTCAGCGAAGAAACTTGTGAGAGAAGCATTAAAGAAAGGAAGTGCAGACAACATCACATGTGTGGTCGTTCAATTCCTGGAGAACAAGACAGCTTCATCAAGCCATGTCAGCTCCTCCTCGTCCAATCAAATGCCACCACTTGGAGACCTCGCTATTTCATCCAACGAAGCTAACCAAGTCCAGATCGATTCAAAGAACATCAGCTCAAATCACAAACCAGTCTCTGCAAGCAGCAGCTTCACCGATGAAGTGAGCGGTAATAGTTTGGGGAATAAACCAAAGAATTCAGTGAATCAAAAACCGGTCGCAGAAAGTAGCTCAACCATGGAGTGACCCTGAAGAGGAAATCAGTGACCGAAAAGGTCAGTTGTGTTCCCTCTATTCATTAGGAACTAAAGACACTGTCTTTTGCAACGTTCTCACTTTCATGATGGAAGTTCCATCAAAAGACAGCAAACAAACTTACAGACCGTTGACTGCGTTTGCTTTTAGGATTGAAAAATGTACTTAATATGAATATATTTAAGTTAAAGAATAGGTTTGTATGTGTGTGTGTATAAATACATACATCTATATGTAGTTGTTTATGTATAATTTTTTTTTTAAAATTAAGAACATGATAGTTATATTATATTCAAACAGAAAAAGAAAATACTCTGATCTTGTAACCAAGCCGACCATATCCCACATCTACGAAATTTAAAGGCCATAGAGTGCAACTGTACTCTGATTTTGATTGCATTTACCTTGTCCTCCAATGTTTCTTTCTGCTCAAGTCACTGTCTCTTCCGCCTCTTACTTGTTACTCTGTTAGGTTTATAGTTCAAAAAAATCGACCACAGTCGCGATCATTGTATACTTACCAGACTATAGTGGTCCATACAATAGATAACCCCCTTGCCCAGTCTTCTTGTGATCAGTGTTCAAGAAAGTGCTAGGCGGTATCTGGGCGGTGACCCAGCGCCTAGCGCCTAGAACGCCTAATCGGGGCCTAGGCGGTTTTTAGGCGGTTTAGGCGTTTACAACATAAAACATTATATATATAAAATTATGTACAAATATATGTTAGAAAAATAAAAAAAAATTATAAATTATAAACAAAATTAACAAAAATACATTTATTTAAGTTATATTAACAACATATAAACATTTATAATTACGTATACAAATATAAAACTTAATAATTTAAATCTATGTAGTTAAAAATCAAAAATAAATATTAAAATTAAATTAATGTAATTTTAAGCGGTTTAGGCGGTCATCTAGGCGTCTACTGTACTGCAAAAACAGTAGATTGATTTTAGGCGGTCATCTAGGCCACATCTACGGTTTAGGCGGTCATCTAAGCGGTTTAGGCGGACCTGATTGATTTTCACACCAAAAACAAAAACAATAGTTTGAAAAATTTGCCTGTTATAGTTTCTGTTTTGGAATGTAAGCCCAATTAACTTCGGCCCAACTTAATATCCAATAAAAATCGCGTCGCGCGGCTCTCGTGGTAAAGTACTAAAGTCGGATCCTCGGGTCAGGGGTCAACGTGGCACCTCCTTAAGAGGCGACGTGTTCTCAGTTGTAGCGCTCTTTCCGACGTTTTGCTCTGTTAATTTTGGCCGTGAACTCCCATCGCCATCGGACTCTCTCCTCTTACAATTTTGTAATTCTGTTCGCTCATCTCTGCGTCGAATTGCTTTTTTTCTCCCCTGCTCCGATTCGAAAATGAGGACAATCGTATCGCGTTTGATTCGTTACAAATCGTCTCTTTCCCAGTCTCGGTGAGTGGTCTCTTCACCGCTCTTTTCGTAACTCTGATCGCACCTTAATCGTCTTCTAGGCGTCGATTCGTAGATTCTTGGAAAGTTCTATAAAATTTGGAAGCCTTCTAAGCATCTGTGTCGGTAGAGTATTTGAGTGGAATGCGCATTTGTTTTGGTAATATCTTATAGCTGGGTTGGTGCCATGTTCTAGATTCTTAAACATTAGGTGATCTGGTTGTAATTCATGATTGGTATAGTAGTTGCAATAGAGTTAAATTTAGATACTTGACTGATGCTTTTTTGGGTTATGTTGCATTAGGTTCGTTTCTGCCTCCAATGGTGGGAGGTATCTCTCTACAGACTCTAACAAAGTTGATGAGCCCTTCAATGTGGAAGAAGCTGAGACTGTACATGTGCCTCCCCCTCCAACCGAGAAGGTATGAGTTTTTTTGGGGGATCTTACACTGTGATTAGCTGTTAAGATGCGATGGTGTTCATGAAGGTTGAACTTGTATTTTTGGTATTGTCAGCTGCTTGTTTTGGGTGGAAATGGTTTTGTTGGATCACACGTCTGTAAGGAAGCTTTAGATCGTGGCTTATCTGTCTCTAGCCTTAGCAGGTATCTGATCGTTTTAATAAATCTGTTCTATGTTAGATGTTGATTTACTGGTTTGTATTTAAACCTTTTCTATGGGGTTTAGATCAGGTAGGCCGTCTTCACAAGAGTCCTGGGCGACCAGAGTAACATGGCATCAAGGTATTTGTTGTTAACTCTTCAACATGTTTGTAGGAAGTTGATACTTTTTTTTTCCTGTGTGGTCATTTTCTTTTTTATATTTCTCTTTTGTTTCCAGGAAACCTTGTATCATCTGATTTATTGAAGGATGCTCTTGAGGGGGTGACTTCTGTGGTACGTTTTTTCTTCCCTCCGTTTTCAGGAATACATGTAGAGATTTGATGACTAGTGCAAATTTTTAACTTATTGAACCAGTGCCGCTCTTGTAGATTGTACATTATTGAAAAGTAATTCGGAATGAATCATTGCAGATTTCTTGTGTTGGTGGTTTTGGTTCAAACTCATATATGTATAAGATTAACGGGACTGCAAACATCAATGCAATTAGGGCTGCCTCAGAGAAAGGTATGAGTTCTTTTAGTTTGCATTGACCAGGGCTTTATAAATGCTTACTTTGAATTCTTTTAGATAGCCATGTATGAGATGTCAGATAGACACTGAGCGACCATAGGATACTGAAAACCCAGTTTTACGAAATTAACTATAGTTGATTGTAGGGATAAGTGGAGCATGGAAGCACAAGTTATATGAATTAGTCTGCTACAACTTTAGAAACCATGTCTTCCTACAACATTATTGGATTAGCAAGAGTTTACTGGCTTTTAATTGTGTTCCTTTTGTTGATCAGGTGTTAAAAGATTTGTCTATATTTCTGCTGCGGATTTTGGATTAGCCAACTACTTGCTGAGAGGATACTATGAGGGAAAGGTGATCATATACTTTTTAAACTACTGCTATTGCATAGCCCTTTTGGTTAGTATATGCTGTCTTAAGATTTTTTCATTTCATCCTTACAGCGAGCTGCTGAGACCGAGCTGCTCACAAGATTTGCATATGGAGGTATAGCTTTCATGTTACATCTACGAAACTCTCTCTGAAACTTATCCATTTCTTACATTTCAAGTTTTGCCGTTTTGGTGAATGTTGTGCAGGTATAATCTTGCGACCTGGTTTTATATATGGAACTCGCAGTGTTGGAAACATGAAGATCCCATTGGGAGTATTTGGTTCACCCATGGAAATGGTAAGTGAATCCCCTCGTTATTGCAATGCCTCTCAAGATTGCCTCTTTTTTAATTCATAATGCTTATGGCTTTTTTTTTGTAGGTTCTCCAACAAGCAAAACCCCTGAACCAGCTTCCGTTAGTCGGACCTTTGTTCACACCTCCGGTGAATGTTGAATCGGTTGCAAAAGTCGCGGTTAGAGCTGCCACGGATCCGGTGTTCCCTCCCGGGATTGTGGATGTCCATGGAATACAGCGTTACAGTCAACAGAAATCGAGATAAGTCTTGTTTTGAAAAACTTGAGTATGCTGTCTGTCGTTTTGTAGAGTTTGGCTGCTTTACTCTGTTGAATTTCAATGGTGGAAACGACAATGTTTTCTCGTTTCTCTCGCCATATATTTCCCACAAATAAATAAAGAAGACACGCTTTTTATTTTATTTATTAAACTGTACATCTCTAAGAGAGGAAACTACTTGGTAGCTCTCCAAAACTTTTTTTCCCTACACACTATATACACAACACAATCACTAAACCTACTAAACACCAAACTCTCAAGTTTTAATGCAAATACTGTTGTAAACACTCTCTCAGTTTTTGCAACGTTACAGGTTTTGAAATAAACGAGTCCATACCATTTGCATAACATTCTTCTGAACTCTCTGCTAACGTATTTGCCGTCATCTGCACATTCCACAACCCATTTTACTCTTCAGTTTTTTCAAGTTATGTATTAGAGAACACTGTGTGTTTGATGTAATTCGAAGAAGTGCTTACCGCGATTATAGGCAGCCGGTTTGTGGATCGCACACAAACTTGCTCATTCTCCAATATCTCTTTATCTACTCCGGCTTCTATAGCAGCATTCCAGTTCCCAGATTCTTCATATGAACGGATCAGTCTTGTAGCTTTTAAACCATCCAAAACCGGCATGCACACATCCTGTGAACCCATTTTTAATTATAAGCTTTTCAAATTAAGTGAATTCGAAAAACAGAAGCCTTTGGATCTTAAAGAATTGACATACCATGAGTACCAAATCGTAGCTAGAGCGATTAATCGCGTTTATGGCTTCAACTCCATTATTAGCAATATCCATGGTATGGCCTAACTGTTTCATCATCGACTTTGCAACCATGATGTTGATCTTATTATCTTCAACAAGCAAAATCTTTGGCTTTGATGGTTCTGTGAGATTTGTCTCGGCCTTTTCCTCTTCCCTTTGAGATGAAACTGTCAGCTCTGATTCCATTTCTAAAGTTCCACCTTCTGAGCTAGCCTGTGAACTGCTACAAGATTCAGATTCTTTAGAGAAACATCGACCATTTCCATTCTCATATTGGTGAGCTGATTCAGGACAATGACCAGAACTCGTTTCGAGTTTGGTTTCATCCACGTAGCCACCGTTTTCAACCTGAACCATCTCGCTTTGTCCAGTGTTGTTAGAATGATCAGCGACAAAGCCATTGATAAGCTTAATAGGACTAGTAGTGAGCATGACTTTATGAGGTAAGAAGCCATTGCCAATGACCGGTCCGCCATTAGAATATATAGATCCTAGAAGCGGCTTAAACTGGAAATATCCTTCGGTTGTGTCGTCTGGTTCGGATTGATGATCCGTCATATCAGAGAACTCATCTTGATCATCAGAATAATCATCTGATGTTGCAACTTTATAGGGTAATATGAATGTGAACGTTGAACCTTCGTTGACCCTGCTTGTCACAGTGAGTTGACCTCCCATTAACTCAACCTGTATAACAGATAGAGAAAGATTAGAAGAACAGAATTCTTTAAATTCTTGTCTTATGTTGTGAAATCTTAAGAATAGTTACCAGCTGTTTACAAATGGCAAGTCCGAGACCAGTTCCACCATATTTGCGGGCATGATCAGCGCTTGCTTGCATATACTTCTTGAACAAACAAGGTAAAGCGTTTTCTGCACAAGAACACCAAAACGTGGACTGCGTTAATAAATATATAGCCCTGTAGGCGTTTCTTGCTTTCAGTATTGTTAAAGAGTTCGTTTGTGAGAATTGCTTTCTTGCCTGGAATTCCAATTCCAGTGTCATAGACGTCGCAGCGAATCCAAACCGAAGTCTCAGTTAAACCATTATCTACTTCAGCGTCTGCGTTCAATGCGTTATCTCTCGCAAAGGATGGTTCTGATATGACTTGGAGCTTGATCCCCACATGTCCATCATGTGTAAATTTAATAGCGTTGCTGCAGAACGTTTGAACAATCAGGAACCAAAACTTGTCATCATGCAAATTATAATTCAGGATTTATGTAAGAACCTTATCAAATTGGTGAGAATCTGCCGAATCCTTAGAACATCTCCAACTACCTGAACATAGAAGGCAAAAAAGTTAAGATCACCAAAGACTCTGCCACGTTAACTCTTTCAGAAATGGGATTCTTAGTGTAATGAACCGAACCTCAATAGGAACATCATCTGTAATGTTTCCTTCTAATGTCAAAGATTTCTTCAGTGATGCTGCAGCTGTCTGAAGCACGTGCTTCACCACTTCTCTTGGTCGAAACTTTGTAGCTTCTAGTTTCATCACACCTAAAAAAAGAACACACACAGACTCAAATGATCTGACAAATGATCGATCACACCAGAAAATCAAAACTTTGAAATTAACAGTATATTCTACCTGATTCAACCTTGGAGAGATCAAGAATGTCGTTAATAAGCTGAAGCACCAAATCTCCAGAGGAGATCATGACATTCAACAACTGTCTTTGCTCTTTATCTAGTTTTGTAGTTGAAAGTATCTCAGCCATTCCCACCACTCCTGACAATGGTGATCTTATCTCATGAGACATCGTCGCTAGCATTTCCTTTGCTCTCATTGTCTCCTCTGCCAAACAAAAAAAAACACAACACTTAAATATGGTTTTCACATGAATCTTTTTGACACTTGATCATTCTGCTCAAACAGACCAGTAATGTGAATGGTCTTGTTCAGTTCTGACTCCATCGCCTTTCTCACAGCGTTATCTTCTCTAAGTTTAGCCATTTTTTCCCTTTTCACTACCTGTAACACGAGAAGATAATGTGAGGATGTCAAAATAAGAACATAGAGTTGGTTCAATAATAAAGTTAACCCACCTGATCAGTAACTTCCATTCCCATGTAATTGATACCAATCTTCTCGCCAGCTTTGTTGTAAACAGGCTCGACGTAAATCAAAAACGTCTTTGATCCGAATAAGTCTGTAGTAAATGTGATCTCTCTCTTTGAAGCTTTTCCTTTCTCAAGAACTTCTCTCTTGAAATCTTCAGATTCTTTAACTCCACCTCCGTGGAATATCTCAACGTCTGTTTTTCCCAAAATGTCCTGAAATTAGTAAAGAAACAAAGTTTTGATTCAAGCACATATCCTCAGGAGAGTGATCAAGAATCCAACAGAACAAACAGTTTTGTTTCTAACCTGTTCTCGCAAACTAGGATACTTGTTGTAGATGAACAAGTAGCGTAGATCTTTATCCTGAAACCCATAAGTAACAAAGAATCAGAGAAAACATTCATTAGTCAAAAAACACAAGATCACAAAATCATGTTTTACTTACCTGATGGCCCATAACAATAGGTGCATTCTGAAGTATGAAATGCAAGAAACCTTCAGCTCTATTAAGATTCTGAGTTAGTTCTTGTACCGGCGCTGCGTGACTCTCCATAGTCTTTAAACTCTCATGCAGCTTCTCGACCAATCTCCTTTCTCTCTCGGTACTCGCTTCGAGCATTTTCTCCAAACTTAGCGCCTTCTGTTTCCAATAAGCAACCGTGTCAAACTCCTCGTCAATCTCGATCCTTTTGCTATCAACCAAGGCATCTCGTTTCTTCTGCCTAAACTTGCGGAACAGATCACTGGTCTCATCTAAAACGGGAACATTCTCAGGCTCGTTGCTCTCAAACTTGTAATCTTCAATGATCTTGAGCTCTTTGGCCTCTGCTTCTTCTCTCTGTCTATTGAGAATCTTAAGCTCTTCTCTTAACAGCCGGACAGCGTTGTCTTGCATATACTCCCATTGTTTCACTAGGTTGGTCAGCTGAGATGTACCTTGATGAGTCGAGTTCAGTAGGTCTGGTAACCGTGTCAAATCCGCAATGGTTGGTTTCTCTTCGATGGTAACTTCTTTCAACGTGTCTAAATCTCCGGCAGGTTTCTCAACGTTGAACTGTTTGTCAGCTTCGGTTCCAACATCTTCGGGCCACATAGAAGACAAGACTTCGACATCCATTTCCTCAATCTGATCAGTCTCCATCTCACAGACCATTTATCAAAGTTTCTCTTCATACAACACAAGAAACAACACTAATGGACCACACAAAAACAGAATTTTTTGCCTTTTTAATCAGAATCTTTGATCAGACCTGTAATAAATTTCACATTTCAAAACACAGAGATTAAGAGTCAAATCCATCACCATCCAGAAGAATCTTTGATCCGTAAATGTGAAAAAAAAAATTCGAATTTTGCAAAAAGGGACCACCATAACTAGTATGTGTGGACCAATTAGGATTAAACATTAGCGGGAAACTTCAAATAATGATTAAAACAAAGAGGAGAGAGCTTTGAAAAGCTGAATTTGCATAGCCCCCAAAGTTTTTTTTTTTGTTTGGATCAGTTTCTTTAATTAGATTGAAATATGAACAAACTACATACATAACTTGGATTATAAAAAAAAGTTAATGAACACAGACAAAAGAGATATGATCGATCGGTAAACAGTTTAGAGAAGAAAAACAAACAAACAAAAGATATAATTAGATTACATATATAAACAAATACATGACAATGAGGGGATCATGAAACCTCTCTCAAAAGAGTCAATGGTGGAAACTGAAAGAAATGTTTTAAAACGGAAGACGAAAGAAAAGAAATGAGCCAGCTGGAGGAAAGAAACAAATGAAAGGGGCTGAGATAGAGATAGAGATCAGAAGGTTTACCTTGTACGACTCTGGTCACCGGAAAATCAAGAAGAATGGGAGAAGAAGAAGATAAAAAAAGAGAGAGGGGGAAGTGAGGGTAGATCTGAAGAAGAAGAGTCGTGGTCGTCGGGAGTAGAGTAAATAAACTTCAAATGAGCATTGGGAAGAGATTAACCAATAGAAGAAAGAGAGAGAGAAGAGAGAGGAGCATGTGAATTGTGAAAGATAGGTATTTTTAGTTTTACTACTACTAGGGGAGAAGAAGAGAGAGCAATGAAACAAAATAAACAAAAAAAAAAAACTTTGTGAAAGAGAGAGAGAGAGAGAGGAGCATGTGCATCCTCATGAGACAGAGAGGTCAATGTATATAATATTCATCTCTCTCTCTCTCTCTTTCTCTCAACCTTTCACTTCGGAGTATTCTAATGGCGACTCTCTCTCTCTCTCTCTCTTTCTTTCTTTATCTCTCATCTTCTCTCTGTATGTGTGCACGTTTGTTTTCTTTCTCAGACCGAATCCGAGTTTAGTCCGAATGACACAGACGTTGACACGTTTCCCCTCCTTTTTTTTTTTGTTGTTGTTGTTGTTTCTCATAAATATTCATTAACAGGTCACAGCTCTGACTCTCTCCTTTCCAGTTTTGTTCTGCCTTTTCTTTTACGTCTTTTTCTACCTCACTGAGTTGACGACGGCGGCGCGTTTACGTCACTCTCCGAGTATAATAAGGATCATGACACCTTCTTCTTCTTTTTATATTAAACTTTGTATCATCACTTCTGTTACAAGAAGTGGCGTCAATTGTCAAACCGTCTTAGGTTTGGATTTTGTTCATTGCTCTCACGATACTCATTAATTTAGTAATTTGGACAATTCTTTGACTAAAACTAAACCCTTTCGATTGTCTTGAAGTCTTTGTCTTACCACTGACTTCAATTTTGTCAGCCAACTAATAAAGTTAGTTACTACTCCTATTGTTAGATTTTCAAAACAGAGCAATTCCTTCTTATACCTCAAGCATTTAATGTTGAATTATATACACAACAACAACAATAAAAACAACACAATATACATTCGAAAAATGATACTACTATATCAGATCATATACTGTGTGTTAATGTGTGTTTGTATATAATGTAGACGCTGTTAGAAAAAAATGACGGATGATTAATTAATTATTTAGATGATCCGATTTAATGAAAATAACGAACAAAAGAATTATTATTTCCTAGTTGTCAATAATTAACGAATGAATGATTTGTTTCTTTTTAATTGCCTTTAATTTACTACTCTTTCTTTAAAAAGAAAAGAAAAGAAAAAAAAATAATACTAATAATAAAGATTTATAATCATCATGTGTAGTTCTTTTTATATATATAGTCTATAGAATGTCAAATTCGACGAAAGTACACAAATATTCGAATTGGGTCGGGGACATAATTCATGTTTCTCATGAATATCAAAAGCACATGTTACCTCAAAAATGTATTATTATCTCTGAAATATAATATTTCTTCTACTAATCACCTCCCCAAATCTTAAACTATATTCTACGGTTCAGTTTCAGTTGGAAGGTATGTATATGTTACAATTATTTGAATCTTCCACACACACATACAAAAGAAACGAAATTATAAAGAAGAATAAATAAGACCCGATCAATGGAGCGGACCAACAACTGTATTGGGCACAAAATTAGTTGTCGAACTCAAAATTCTCATTTCTATAATAATAATAAATTTACTATATTATAAAAAAAAAAAAAATTAGCAACTAGAAGTAGTACACAACAATAATCAAAAGGTTCTTTTATTAAAAAAAAAAAAAATTAAAATAATTAAGAAAACAGCTAAGCCATTTTGATCGATGCTTATTAACCCCCGGAATCTGAACGGCGCTCGGAGGCCCCTTTTTGTCCCGTCCCCCTCGTTAATTTACCATTTATATGACATGTGCGAGCCACATGTACCACGTCATCCTAAATTGACACGTGGAACTATCATTGACCAACACGTGGTGTAACCATTTTCAAACATGTTTCTTCTGTTTGCTCTCCTCTCTCCCTCGCGCCAAAAATAAAAAAAATATTGGACGGTGGTGTGGAGATATTAATTGGATGGGGACACTAATCCTTAAATAGCGGATTTGTTTATTACTACTACTAGTAGTATTAAATTAATCTCTCTCTACTTATTTTTATTCAAGTCTCGATTAAAGCAGGACCATACTTTTCAGCTTTCTCTTCCTAATTATCCCTTACTTTTTATATCATAATACATTATAAATGTGTGTGTAAAGCTGGATTTGACATAGTATTATTAGTATTAGACTACTATTATGAACGACTTAATTGGTGCCATATATAATAATAGTTTAAATATAGAAATAATTTTTTCCGAGAGGAAAATGTCATCCGTGAATCTATTGGAGTAGCATACAAAATTATTACGATGAATATTTTTTATAAGATGACATGATGGTGTATTAGTAGTGGCTAGACCATAATTTTCGGGTATGTCAATTGTTTCATATTAACACTTGGATTAGTATTACCTTTTATGTCCATTATTAAATAAAAAAGGATTAAAGTAAAATTCAATAATTTATCTTGTATAGGGGGCCCATGTCAGAGTTCTTTAGGTTTATTTTTCTGACAACGAACTTTTCAGTGTCTTAATCATATGTTTCCCAATAATAATAAATCACTCAGGCAGATAGATCTAAAGTAAATCTGCAATGTACTGGTTTTTTTTTGGTTCTTGTATAAACAAAAGTGTACACTCTTCTTATGTACGTACAACAATGATCCTAAGTTCGGCCATAATCTAGAGCAAAATTTGAGTTGATGTTTGTTTGTGTCATTAGTTTGATTATACATATATTATTATTGAGAATAGTCTCATTGAAAAATACAAAAAAATAGTTTGCCAATTACAATCTCATTTGAACTATACAGCTAGAATAATTGAAACAACGAAAATACTCTTCACCTATCAAGAACTATCTACGACAAATTTCAATATTATATGTTCTAGGAACATAATCTCTTAAATTGTGATATGAAATATCCATGGGGGAACAAGATAAAAAATCAGTGGTGACTCTACTATAAAGTTTTTGCATGGATGGTTTTTGTGAAAAGATAATTCAAAGTGGGTAACACAACTCCGGGATTCCTTACTATCAACCGTAATTTCATATGCTGTAACACATACTTTTTCTTTTATTTTATTTACAAAATTACTTCAACTAGGATCTTTTAAAATAGCTAATGGTGGACCAACATTAGAAATGTATATCTCTTAACTCGCTCTCTTATTGAACTGAACCTATTGTGGATAAGTTTAGTTTATCACTTTTGACTTTCATTTGCGTAAATTCACGAAGAATATGAATGAACCATGTTACAAGCCATAGAGAACAAAACTTTATATATCTGTTTCTGTTTCGAGCATGAACAATTTCCAATCAGTAATAGTCTAACTCTAATCGATAAAGCACTATTTTAACATTTTGGATGAAGGATCACAATCAGACATCATACAACGAAGCAGCAAGTGAAATAGAAAAATTCATGAGACACAGCTTCAGCTTTTAGCACGGACTCCTCTACTGAAATATTTGCTCAATTTCGCCTGGCAGGTTTATCACAATCTCTGCGTATGCTGCAATGAACAAAAAGATAGACACACCGTAAAACAAAAACAAAAAAAACATCACTCAAAACACATCGGTGTAAAGTAGATATACCTTCAGGTAGTGATTGGATTCGTAAAGCATCCTCGGCAAAAAAAAATCGCACAGGAACTGTTTGATTTCCAGGGCTTGTACACTGTCTCTTCGACTGACGATGCATTGGCCAAGCTAGAACTCTCACTTTTGTCGGCAGTTCACTCAGAAGATCTCCATATCTCAGGCTCACCATCACCTTGCTTCAATGCAGAATGTTTTTTTAAAGATAAAATTAAAAAAGCTATAACAACAGAATCATATGGATCCATGAAATTGCTCACCATTCACAATCATCTACGGAAAATTCAATCATGTGGTAAGGAAGACTGTTATAAAGCTCACTGATCTGATTTCCATAGAGCTCGTTCATAAGCCGGACCTACAATAAAATAAGGAGAAGCATCCTGGTTAACCTGTATAATTTACGAGTTTCCTAACGCTTTTAATGCATATTTCACCAACGTTGGTTATAACAACACAACAAGCATACTCACACCAGATTATCTGGTTCAGTCTTTCATTTTCATTCTAAAATAAATCCATCTAAAAATTATTTAATATCCTAATCTAACAAGGTTGATGATACATTATTGCTGAAATTCTCTTACTTTGTGTTAACAGGTCACATGATTTTAGTACCAATTTCATTTCTATCTAGAGATCATATTGATGCGTTTTTACTGAGAAAACAAAAAAAAAAATCAAAGAAGAAGCCAACAGGTTAAAAATTTAAGAGGAATGAACCAAAAGAACAAATTAAAAGGCCAATCTGACAAGCACAATCTAGATTGTTGACAAACCTGTTCCTTCCTTTCCACATATGCTTGCAGAAGATCCCCAACATTATCGATGAATTTCTGACATCCAAAAATTTTAAACGAGAAAAATATAAGAAACAAAGAAGGGGGAAAACTGAAGATCGGGTGCAACAACGTCTAAGCAAGTTGAATCTCGATAATAGATCCAATAACCATGCTTACCTTAGCATTCGAACAAAGAAGATCATTTTCCAAGTCATGTAGTGGCAAAAAGAAAGGAATTGTGTGCTCAAGTACAATCATCTTCTCCAAAAACGACTTGGTCTCAAGCACACAGTGGTAAACCTCGTAAGTTTCTCCTGTATAAAAAAATGATTAAATTATCATATACAGGAAGGGTAAAAGGTTAGGAAAAGTCCCAATGTCTTCATTTACATAGAAATATGGAGACGAAACAGCTAACTCTCTTACAGTAGAAGGTAAGAAACTTCTGTAGAAAAACTCGTTATGATGACTGCCAATAACTTTTGTAAACCAAAAAAAAACACTTAGAACTTGTTGAAAAATGCCAATTCTAGTTTAAAATACCTGCAAGCGATATTACATACTGTATTCCAATTCTCGCTCCCTCGAGGCAACATATCAACTGTTTGATAAAAAAATCAAATATATAAGCAAAAGAGGATAGGGTATCAATCCAAAGTGAGAGGTCACTCCAAACTTAAGATTAGCCTGGTGTCAGCGAAAACTATAAATCAGGAAAGATTATAGCAACCACAAAATTTGGGGAAAGACAACAATCAACACTCTCCAACAAATTTATACAAGTATACTTGGTTTGATTAGTTCTATCATATAGGCAAACATTGCATCAGGCCAAGATGAGTGCGCAAAACTATAGGTTTACTTGGACTATCCAGAGCTTTCTACTGCCATATGGTTTTATGATGTGGCTTTTAGTATATCTTCTTTAGGGGGTATCCTGAAAAATCATGGTAAAATCTGTGCTATCTAGACAAACAGACCTTGGGTACAATCAAATTCAACTTTCTACAGAAGAATTTTGTAAGAATGAAAGACCTGTGAAGTACCTTATTTCCTACTCTGTAAGTAACTCGCTCTTCAGGATGAGAAACTAGTGCATAACCGGCATTACCGTTATCTGCCTTTCTGTCGGCCTCCATATGCACCTACACAGTTCATGTTCAAGTTCAGGAAAGAGTCAATAAGATCAACAAATGAAAAGAAAAAAGCTGGCACAACAGATTTCATAACACAAAGAAAATAAAACACTTTTCATCAGAACGACATAATTGATCTAGATCTGCCCATATTAAAGTGTCTACAAAGCCCTCAACCAGATACCAAGGTCTGGAACACCTCTTTTTAAAGTACACACAATGATGATGAATGCCATACCCGTTCCCTTAACGTGGCCAAGAAACCATCATTCCAATCTTCCCCATCTAAGCACACTTCTGCACAGGAGAGGAGACAATACCGCATTTGATTAAAATAGATACATGGATGAGCGTATACTTATGAAACAAAAAAAATACAGCCATGCAGATGACTGATCCAATTCTGCAAATCAGCTATCCATACCCACCCTGACTTTGGGATGCCCGTGCGGCTTCAAATTCTTTGTTCAAGCGATCAAATATTGTCTTATCAGAGTCCCTAAAAATGAATGATTACCAAATACAAAGTTAACAAATAAAAAAATATCGAGAAGTGAAGTATACAGCTCAGAAGCGTATTTCCTACCTAGCAAGACGGTTTGTCAATTCTCGATGCCTCTCGAGAAGACTTGAGACTAGAAAAAGAGCAAAGAAATTGACTAATCATCACCAAAACTTTTAGACAAAAAAAAAAAGGATCTGAACCACAACAAAAGCTGTAACTCACATCTTGCTCGTGTTGCATCCAGTCGGATATCTTGGTCCACCGAAACAATCTAATTGCAACAAACGCAAATGTTACCTTTTCAAGGTAAAAAATTGAAAAAGGGGAAACAAAACAGGGAAGGGGAAGGGTGTGTTGTTTACCATTTCTCCCATCTTTGCTTTCAGAGAAGTCCCAGTTGACCAAGCTCCTGCCAAAAAGCAGAGAAGTTGATTATCAATCTCTACACCAAATTTTCTATTTGCATACGAAATTTATCAGTAAGAACCACACTGCATACAAGAACCATATAAAAGTCAAAAACGAAGGTGACAAGACTCCCCAAATCTGATTTTTTTTTTTTTTTGTTAGAGTCTATTAATAAAAGAAATAGCAACAACATAAACACGAGTGAGAAGCAAAACCCTAAAGCGGCCAAATCAACAAGGAGTTATTATTACTTGAGAAATCGAACCGGCAGCGAAATCACGATTTCAGCTCAGATATATACACACGGAAACGAAATTTAACAGAAACGAGGCTGAATTAGATACTCTATCATGCCTCTAATCAAAAGATATTGTTTCATGGATTTACAGCAAATTTGGCGCAGCATCCCCAAACATAAAACGAAGAGTAATTACTCCAAAACCAAAACAAATATAAAAAGGAACGAATAAAATACTCACCGACGGCAGCGAGTAGAAATAACAAGTGAGATTGGCGGCGGGAGACTGTTTAAGCAGCGGCGGATAGTGTGTACGGACGTCGGAAATTTTGATTTCGCCCGGAGAGATCGTAAAATCTCAACCGCGAAATAAGAGAGGAGAAAATCAGGAAAATAAGAATCAATTTATTTGATTTCGTTTTCTAGCGAGCGATATAACCGGGTTTGGTTATGCCGTTAGAGTGATAAAATACTCCGGTCTAATGTCGAAACCACATATCCCAAAACTAGCAAATTAGATTTGAATCTGATTCATCATGTCGTTTAAAGGCGAAATAGTTGGGTCTTATAAAAGCCCATTAAGAAAAATCTTATCCAATAGCAAAGTCCATAAGCGAAACTTCCTTTGATATGGCGAGCGCCGTCATCTCCGCTGCGTTTCGATTCCCGTTCGTTACCCGCCGACTCTCTAATACGGCGCCGCGAATTAGGTTTTGTCATTCCACGATCCGGTCTTCTCATTCAACGATCCGGTTTGCTCATCACCGAAGAAGATTCACAACGGCTTCTTCTTCATCTATGAGCCAACAACAGACTGGAGACATCGTCGATGCATCCAGCAACGACGAGAACTCGGCGAAGAATCCCGACGACGTCGTGGTGCAGTACGTGGTACTCCGAAGAGATCTAATCGATTCGTGGCCACTCGGGAGCGTGGTAACACAGGGATGCCACGCGTCTGTAGCGGCGATCTGGTCGTTCAAAGACGATCCGATTACTCTTCAGTATTGCGATCCGCAGCACATTGATTCTATGCACAAGGTTGGTTACTCCGTGTGAAACGCTAATATTAGAATTTTGTGACGGAATCAATGGTGGATTAATCAAACGCGTTTTTAAAATTGTTGGTGGTTAGGTTACGTTGGAGGTTAAAGGTGAAACACAGATGATGAATTTGTCAGAGAAGTTGAAATTAGGAGGAATCTCTCATAAGCTATGGATGGAGCAGCCTGAGAATATTCCGACTTGTATCGCCACGAAGCCTTATCCCAAATCTCAAGTCTCTTCTTTCTTCAAGAAGCTCAAGCTTTGCAAGTGATCACTCTTTGTTCTCCTAAATCCCAATTTCTTAAAAATCTCATTTTCTTCATAATTATGATTCATACATATATACTGAGAAAATTATAGAACAGTAGACATGTTCTTTTGTTCTGTTACAAACGTTTACAAACACGATACACAAAACAAGTAAGAAATTTGGGTATTTACAAAAGTAGAAATGATCTCTTCGGAGGAAGTGGAAGGTTTTTTTTTTGTGTGGTGGGTTTCAGCCATGGACGACGAGGCGTTTACCGCAAGTGGAACAGAGATGGCGACGTTTGTTTTTATTAGAGAGAGGAACGAAACAGAATCTCCATTGGCTATTAACGTCAACCACTTGAACCGCTCCGCCGCAATACGGACACGCTCCAGGAGCTGCGTACCTTCCGATCACCCTCTCGTCTTGATCGCACACAAACACCAAACACATCCTTCTTCTTTTTCTTGCTGTTTCTTCCCTTCTAGACAAAGCCAAATTATGGAATCGTTGTTTCCGCGTGAATAAAGGTTTGAGCGTGGATGATATTTATAAACATATAAGCCTCCACGGAATTTAGGATATTTGTTTCCGCGTTATAAAAAAGGTTGCAAGTTTCGAAATTTAGGAGTTCCAGAAAAATATATAGCTTAATCTAGAAGCAATTTTGGATTAGGAGAACTGAAAAAGTCAAAACTCACGTCATCGTTGAATATAAATATATTGGGCTTTAAAATTAAAGCCTAAGGCCCAAATTTGCGACGATAAGTGATAATTGGTTCGACCCGGCAATGTCAGTAAAACTGGACTAATCGATCGTTATCGCGCGATTCAGATTCTCTGACTGACGTTATCCATCAATGGCGGATGGGTAGCTTCCTTCTTCCCGTCTCCTTTGAAGATGATGTATCGGGTTTTAGCTATTTCTAATCTATTCACTCCTCTCCCTTCACTTAAATCCTCCTCCTTTGTTCCGACGCGACGGTGTTATCCTCGCAGAGCTACTCCTTACTCCAAGCGTATCAATCTCAAGCCTCTCACCTCTCGCATCGTGCTACTCACGCGCCGTCATCAGCTTGGCCAGATCGTGGAGGAGGTTGAAGCTGCTAAGAAACGTTATGGGAGGCTTAACACAATCGTTATGAACTCAGTTCTCGAAGCTTGCGTTCACTGTGAAAATATCGATTTAGCTCTTCAGATGTTTCATGAGATGGCGGAACCTGGTGGAATTGGAGTCGACTCTATTAGTTACGCCACTATCTTGAAGGTGGTTTTATTGGTTCTTTCATCTAATTTTGAATTTTGATTTCGTGTAATTTGATTTTGGAATCGTTTGTTTTGGTGAAGGGATTGGGGAAAGCTCGGAGGATTGACGAAGCGTTCCAAATGCTAGAGTCTATAGAGCAAGGAACTGCTGCTGGGAATCCCAAGTTGTCATCATCTCTTATCTATGGTCTGCTTGACGCTCTGATCAATGCTGGTAAGACTCTCAAGCTGTAAAATTTTATAGGCTTCAGCTAGTCTTGTCTACGTAATCTTGGTGTTAGTGAATTGGAAATATCATGGGTTGAAGCTGATTCAAAAACACTTGATATTGCTCTAGTGCAGGAGATTTACGTCGTGCTAATGGTCTGCTTGCAAGATATGATATTTTGCTTCTAGAGCATGGAACCCCGTCAGTTCTCATTTATAACTTGTTGATGAAGGTATTTCTTTACGCATAGTTGCATTTAGGCTCAGAGGGAGCATCGTCATTGGTGTGTATGTCTTCTTTCTTTTGCCTTAGGATTTTTTCTTGTTATATATATTTCAGGGCTATGTCAACTCAGAATCTCCACAAGCTGCAATAAGTTTGCTAGATGAAATGTTACGCCTTAGATTGGAGCCTGATAGGTTGACCTACAATACTTTGATCCATGCCTGCATCAAGTGTGGTGATTTGGATGTGGCTATGAAGTTTTTCAAGAATATGAAGGTCACACATGTGTATTTAAAAAGGCCAGTTTTATACTCCCAAGTGTTACTCAGTAGTAGTACTGGGGTAGAGCTTGGCTCATGTTAATCATGATGTCTTGGTTTTGAATTCAATTCAGGAGAAAGCAGAGGAATATTACGACGATTTTCTTCAGCCAGATGTTGTAACATACACCACTTTGGTGAAGGTGAGCCACCAATCTGTGGATCTCTTTACATATGCTTAGTACTCTTTTTTTTTTCTTTTTCTTCTCTATGCTTTATCAAGTTCTGCTTTTGCTGATGATTTCTACTTGTTAGGGATTTGGGGATGCGAAGGATCTGTTATCACTGCAGGAAATATATTTGGAAATGAAATTGTGTGATAATGTGTTCATTGACCGAACTGCTTTTACAGCAGTAGTTGATGCTATGCTAAAGTGTGGTTCAACTAGCGGTATGTTACAATGATTGCTGTTACATTATTGCTGTTTTCATCATCCTTGGAGTATTTCCTTAGGGTCTTTATTGAATATGTTCACAGGGGCCCTTTGTGTGTTTGGTGAGATATTAAAGAGAAGTGGAGCTAATGAAGTCTTGCGGCCAAAACCTCACTTGTACCTGTCTATGATGCGAGCGTTTGCTGCCCAAGGGGATTATGGAATGGTGAGAAATCTGTATCTTCGCTTGTGGCCGGATTCCTCAGGAATAATCTCCAAGGCGGTTCAACAAGAAGCTGATAATCTTCTGATGGAAGCAGCTCTCAATGCTGGCCAGGTATTCAAGAATTAGATAAACTCTCTGGTTTTGCGCCTTCAAGTGAATGGAAAGTCTTTTTGTTTTATCCTTTATATGGTGTCTATCTCTCTCTGATGATACCTGCTACTCTGGTACTGATTCTGGGTCCTTAATTTATTGTCTGGACTATTTTTCAGCTCGAGGAGGCCCTAGGGATTCTCTCTAGTATCGTTAGAAGGTGGAAGGAAATACCTTGGACGACTAGTGGAGGCATGGTATGATGTGAAAAGTTATTTGCAGACGTTAGATATATGTTTTGGTAGACGGTTATGTCCGATGAAACCTTAGTTGGGTGGTTTTTGTTCAACCGCAGGCTGCTGTCCGCCTAGAAACATTGTTGGGGTTTTCCAAGTCTATATTGCGTCCACATCTACTTAGAAAGGTATAGATAAACTATTTCCGACACTCTCTATTCTTACAAATGATCTACTTAGTAAGGTATAGTCGTATAGATTAACCATTTCCCACACTCTATTCTTAGAAATGGGGGTTCGCTGTGCTTTCCTCAACAAACAGCGAAGATTTTGGTAATTAATAACATATATTGACTCAGGTGATACCAAGTGAACCAATAGAAAGCATTATGATTCAATTTGAAGCCACTCGGCCTCTGCTAGGCACTCTGCAATTGAAGAATGTTGTCATGCGGTTTTTCAAGGAGGAAGTTGTACCAATTGTAGATGACTGGGGAAGCTGCATAGGCCTTTTGCATCGGGAGGATTGCAACAAGGTGAGTTCAACTACATCTTGTTCTGCTTCAGAACCTGTTGACATAAAAAAAATAATGATAATTGATAGATTTTGAACCTTTAATTATTCTCTCGTAGCTTGATGCGCCATTGGTCTCAATGATGAGAAGTCCACCCACATGTGTGAGTACAACAACATCAATTGGGCGTGTGGTAGATCTCGTTTTGGAGAAGAAACTGAAGATGGTAATAGTTGTTCAATGCGGAAATCTTAGTGGGAGCGGTTATAGCTCAAAGACAGTAGGAGCATTTACAAGAGCACAATTGTATCGGCTATTTGAACAAGAACAAAAGCTGCTTTAGTAGATGTAAGTTATATAATATTGCTTCTTATAAGAGTTAGTTCTTTCAAATTGTTAGATTGTCACGATTTTGCATATGTAAGTCTCTTCGGTTAAAGAAAAAACAACGAAGCTGATGAGTAGTTCATGTTCACAGGCAAAAACCATATAATTCATAGTCCAACATTGATACTAGACGAAAACAAGAAAAAAAAAAGTATAGCAAGAAACAATAAAAAAAACACTGACAAAAGAAAGCTAATAATAAGATGCAGTTGCTATGTTTGCATGTGATATGATGCAGATGTAGATCACTTAGATGCAGCAGTTTCATAGTCAATAACGGTTTGAAAGGCTCCAGCAAGAGCCAAGACCTTGTTCTTCTTCGAGTTCTCCTGCATCTTACTTGCTATTACATCGTTGTAGGCAGTTGGAGATTCCTTCTTTCCTTGCACCACTTCCTTCTTTGTTCCTTCCTCTGCTACTTCTTCTACTTGAGCCTCTGTTTCTGTTGTTTCTTCTTTCGATTTGCTGCTTTCGCTCTCTTCTTCTTTAACTTCTGGTTCTTCCTGTTCCTCTTCCTTACTTTCTTCGATGTTCGCAGCTTCTTTTATATCTGTACTAGTAGCAACTGTCTCGATGTTCTTCTCCTCATCAACTTTCTCTTTAATTTCATCCTCGTCTTCGCCTTTTTCTTCTTGGGTGCTCTCTGGCTCTTTCAGCTCCTCTGTTTGTTCTTCGGTTTTCTCATTGATCAGTTCTTCTTTTTCTTCTTCTGTGGAGGCAGCCACTGGACTGGTCTCCTTCTCTTCACCGGCTTCATCTGGTTGTGCAAGCTGATCTTTGTCTTCCTCTTTTGTTTCGTCTTTGAGGTCAGAAGTGTCTACATTGGTCTCCACCTTGACAATCTCCTGTTCGTCCTCATGAGCAGGCGCACGAGGCGACGATTCCGGGGTAACCTCTTTACTCAAAGATTTCTTTGGAACATTCTCAGAACCTTCCTTTTTGCTCTGAGAAGAACAGCTACCGTTTAGTCCGCTCTTCTTTACCCCAGAAGATCCTCTTGTAGCCACAGGAGGCGATTTGACCGTACTGCTTCCTCTGAGACCGCCTCTGCTGCTTCCATGGAAAGATGTAGAACGCAGACCAGTGACAGGCTTCTCTCTTGGAACCGCGGGTCTTTCCCGTGGGTGTGCTGCAGCAGAGGTATGGAGAGATTTGTGGGGTGCTGAAGTTGACGGAGAAGTCAAAGAGGAAGGAGGACGATCAAAGGATCGTCTACGAAGAAGCTTCTGATTGTCTTCGACAGCGTTGTTGTTCTTCCTCAAGAACTTGACCGGGTCAGGTCTCGAGCTGATTGTTGGTTTCAGGTAATTGGGCAAAGGCTTCTCGATTGTTTTCCGATCAGATCCATCAGCGTTAGCTTCAGGTTCTGATGATGAGACCGGCTTTGGCTTTCTGCCTAGAGATCTTGATCTGGTGAGGTTTTTGTTGTCCGGTTTCGTTTTCGTTGTACTAGACGTCGTTGCCATTATCAAAAAAAATCAAATAACGACCTGAGACGCTACCTATAACAACGTACGATCAGAAGAAGAACAAATATTACAGATCATTTCAGAAGAGTTCTCAAATAAGTAGCCAGCCTTAAACGATTTATAAGAATATTATTAACTCAAAACATGAATTACTATGAGAAGAAGAAGATGAATGAATGAATACCTTGAGATCAAAGAAGATGAATTGCTTTTGAATATAGGAGAAAAGGCGTGTATATCAAGGAACGTAATCTCCAAAGTTTTGTGGTTGAAAATTAGGGTTTACTAATTTATTTTTGGAACTCTGTTTTTGTAAACGGAGCTTAAATCTCGCATTTCTTAGGTGGTGGTGGAGATCATGAATCCTCCATCTGTTTATTTGTTCCTAAACAAAATAATACCCAAATTTATAAGTTATAACGATTTCGACCGTTTTGGAGAAACCGTGGCCTTTTGTTTAAGCTAGCTTTTTTCTTTTGTGTGTGTGTTGTTAAAGTACATGTTCTTACAATTAATTAGATGGTAATACATGTCTAAACTTAATTATTATCTTTTTTTGTTTTCTTATAAAAATATTAGCTAATTGTGTAAGGTCAGAAAAAAAAAGGGAGCTAATTGTATTGTTTATTCTTCTATATAATGCTTTACATATATATATTTTTTTTTGTTAAAGGATATAATGCTTTACATATTCAATGGAAAAATATATTATTCCTAATTTAGTATAACAATAGATAACAGTCATATTTTTTCAACAACCCACACATTAGATTAAAAGACTACTCTGTGATTTGTTGCCCAAAAAACAGAATTAACCATTTTTATTTATTTGTTTGTTTGTTGATTATCAATAATAAAATGATATAATAGGTATTTTATCATTTTTCTTCAATGAGATATAATCTAAACATTAAATGAAAATGTCAAAAAAAAAGTATGTAAAAAACAATTGGCTCTATAGAATTTTAGAAAACAAAGAAGTCAAAGATGGGAAATCCAAATTGAGAGATGCATCAGGGCCTTCTATATGTGTCTAAACCCAAACTTGCATACCATATGTAGTACTGATGACACTAGCAAGTAGCAACAAAAGTCTTGGGTGTGGAGAATTCATTACACCTACATTATATGTTTAACTTGAATACTTAGTAATCATCTCCTATGGGAAGACTCTCAGATTAAAATACTTTTAAAACAAAGAAACTTCGATAAAATTTTGTGCCTAGCAATCCTGACATGCACAGTACTTTGATGAACTAATCGAAGATTGGGTCGTATCCGAAAATCAGAAACTCGACCAAGTCATCATTTTTCACCACCGATAAAAAAAAAAGGTACATATATTGATCATTAAAGTTGACGAAAATATATTTCCGAAGATAATCAAGTCAACTTAATCCATTTGTGATAACAAACATGATTGCTTATTTGAAATGAAATGACACATGAAAATGAAAATGCTGCAAAAATAAAGAAGTGCATGCTAAAAAGTGGAGAAAATGTTGTATCCACGCTTTTAAAGACACAAAAGAACCTTTACAGTGCAAGCTTTGTATATGACGACCCTCATTATTAACCTATAATAAGAGTTCTTTTTCCTTGCTTGCTAACAAAAACCCGCATAAGAGTTTCCGACGTGTAGTTCTAAGTCTTTGCCTGTTTGGGAATTCCCTACCTAATTATTCCACGTTCCATATATTTTTGCGAAATTTATTTATCTATTGTTTTATCATTGTCAAATTACAAGAAATTCTATTCATTGTTAGCTCTTTGAATTTTAAAGAAAATTGCTGCTAATGTTTTCTGTAATTAAATATTATTGACTCTTAAATGAAATAACTTGGGTGAATAATTAAGTAGCAACTTGAAAACAAAATTACAGAAAAGCTAAGAATCATTTTTTTTGGGACTGCAGCTAGTAACCGGTCTATTTAGCAACATATATTATAACATGTAGCTATCAAAGTAAGCATTCTTAGGATTATCAGTTTATCATTAGACCTTGTTCGTAGCATGTGCCAAATGTTTGGATACTACACGTTTATACACTTATAAGTTACAACGATTTGTACAAATTTTCACAAAAATCTTTTTCACACCCAAAAAAAAAAATCCAAAATTTGTTATTATCGTAAATAATACAGGATGATAAGTATAAATTATCTTAAACTAGGAAGTATATATATACGTAGGGATGGGGTATCTTGATTTACGCCAAAAAGGACGATACGTTTTGTTACACCTTTCTCGACATTATCAACATCAATAATTTAATTAATCCAAATCCTTTTTATCTAAAAAATTTAATCTCATTTTTTATATAAAAAGTTTAATCTCCTTATTTCTCTAAAAAAATTAATCTCCTTATTTATCTAAAAAGTTTAATTAGGTAAATAAGTTTAATCTCCATTTTTATCTAAAAAGATTGATCTCCTTATTTATCTAAAAAGTTTAATCTCCTTATTTATCTAAAAAGTTTAATCTCTTTATTTATCTAAAAGTTTAATCTAATCCAATCTTGTATAAACTCATATTAATCTCACCCCAAAAAAAAAAAGACAAAATTCGGATACAATTAATTATCTCATTACGTCTAGAATACGTAACACCGCTAACGACAACGGTGTCGTTTTAATTCTTCCTAATACTCTTCCATCTACTGATGACGACGTCAGTATACATCTCTACCGTCCATCTTTAGCTTCCGCTGAACCAAACCCGAAATCAACGGTCCTGATTTCTCTAACTGCTTTATCCACCTCTTTTTTTTTCTTCTCTAAGTTTTAATTAATTAAAAACTTTAATAAACCCCCCACAAAAATTTATTATATAATACATAAATATATATATATATATATATATATCTTCTTCATCTCCTCTCTCTCTTCTCTACTTCGCTCCACGTTTTTTTTTTGTTAATTCACAGACGGCGGAGAGTAATCTCTCGGAAAAGGGATAAAGGTAACGCCGGAAAGTTTTTTTTTTTTTTTGAACTCTCATATACACCAGCTGTAATGGTCGCTCTAAGATGATCTCGGCCAAAACAAAAAAAGTTCAGATTTTTGTATCAGATTCTCTATTGTTGTTCTGTATCTGGATTGATTTTTTCAATTTCACTGTTAGGTTTCGATTTATGTTTACTTGTATAGTTTCTGATCGGAAGTTTTCGAAAGGGCAAATTATGTTTCTTTAATCGTCTCCTCTCTCTCTGTTTAGATTTTTGAAAGAACAAAAAAAAAAAAAAGTGATTTTTTTTTTGGGGGAGAGGTGTTGGTTGTTTGATGGTGAAGCTGAAATCGCGGAGAAAAGGTTCATTGTTGTTTATGGAAAGTCCCGTGTAATTCGAAGTAGCAGACCCTTTCTTTTCTCTTTGGTTTTGGGTCCTTTGGGACCATTAAAGTCTTCTCCTTTTTTCTCTCTTTTTGGTCTTTAGGTTTATGTCCATCTCTCGCTCTCTCTATCTAACAGCTTTGTAGCTTGATGTTTATGATTTATCAAAGTTATAATTAAACACCAGGTGTTTTTTTTTTTTTGCATCTACTCTCATGTTCATACCGTAAGCTTTCTTTTTTTATGTGGTTGTATTTGTGTTTCTCTCACCGTGATGCTTTTTTTTAACTTTCAACGACTTGCTTTTTTTTATTTGGTGGAAGACCATCCTTAAAGCTTTCATGACTTTATTGAAGCTTATTGTTTATTGGTTGGTTGTTTGTTTGGTGTTAGTGGAGGATATACTATTTGATATTAGCTTAGCCCACCTTCACTTTTTAACCAGGTGTTTAAGATTCATTCTTGTTTTGTTTTTTTGTCTGCAGGGGAAGTTTTTGTTTGATTCATGGATGGTTGTGCGGGTAAACGATCAGTTGACCGGTTGGTTGTGCCTCGGAAAGCTAGTAGTGGTCTTGTTCTGCGTGAGAATATGAACAAGAAAGATGGTAAGACTGTTCCTTTCTGCAGCAGGATTGGTTGTAATGCAAAGGTAACTTCCACCAAGAGAACCCGGATTGGCTCTTCGGACGACAATACAAAAGTTGGTCAGCCTCCGGTTCCGTCTTCCTCAAATGGAAAGGAAATCGTTGGGAGTTCATCTCGAACTCCGGTTGGATTTGGATACTTAAGGAAGCCTGCCAAAGTTACTGCCAAAAGACTGCCGTCATCTAATTTAGACACAGAGTCTTCAGAGACGAGCACTGTTCATGATGATCCAGCTGCAGCAGAGTCTACCCCTCCACGCCAAAAGGCTAAAAGATGCACAACCAATGTTCATTCTCAAAGCGCTGTCTCTGGAGAAGTTGTAATGACAAAGGCAGGAAGCTCAAGTAGAGGTAGAAGTAGTAATCAAAAATCTGAGTTGGGGGCCAGAGATACTCTGACGGGTCTTTCTGTTTCTTCATCTTCGAGTAACAGCGAGCATACTGTAAGAGGCGGTCTTAGCAGGAATAGATTGAGGAACTTGAGTTGCAACTCTGTGTCAGATGTTCTTCCAAGCAACTCAAGCTCGGGGACAAAAATCAGTGTGAGTCAAAAGAAAAAATTTGGTGGAGAGAGCAGCTCCTCTAGCAAAGACAATAAGACTAACGTGTTGGTGCCGAAGCTAAGGAATCAAAATTCTTCTCATGGCAATGGCATCAGAGCTTCTGAAAACGTGTTGAGTTGCGACTCTGTGTCAAATGTTCTTCCAAGTAACTCAAGCTCGGCAACAAAAATCAGTGTGGCTAAAAAGAAAAAATCTGGTGGAGAGAGCTCCTCTAGCAAAGATAATAAGACTAACGTGTTGGTGCCAAAGGTAAGGAATCAAACTTCTTCTCATGGCAGTGGCATCACAGTTTCTGATAACAGAAGGAATCGGATTGTACCAAGTATTAGGGACAACAGTGTTGTTTCAAGTAGTGGTAGGAGATCAGAGCGACTTGAAGCTGTTGCATCCTCTGCTACTTCTCGACAAACGCCTTTTCCTGCTACACCAACCGATCCCAATCCTTCTTTTTCACTTAGTCCCTCAAATAGATACAGTAGGCCAAACAGTAGTACTGGCAGCTTACGTAGAATGATGCCTGGTAGCCCCTCAGAAGCTGATCGTTCACACTCTTTGGTGAACCAGGATGGTTTAAGTCACTACAACATGAATGGAATTGCAGAGGTAGTTTCCGTCACCTTGTTGTCTGATGTCAGTAGAAGCTTTGACATGTTGGTGGGTTGGGATAACACCATACTATTTTGAAATTGTTTCAGGTATTGTTGGCCCTGGAAAGGATTGAACATGATGAAGAACTTACATATGAGGTAATTAACAGCTTGGTCTTTTGATGTGGACATGTTTTGTCCGAGCTTAGAGTTTTTCTGATGTTTTTACTTTCTGTTCTGCTTCTTTTGTCACAGCAATTGGCTTCTTTAGAGACCAATTTATTTTCTAGTAGCATGTTCAGATTCTATGATCAGCATAGAGATATGAGGCTTGACATCGATAACATGTCATATGAGGTTAGTCTTCGATGTTTTACATATTATTATTAATCAAGATATGCTTAAACAGTCAAAACTCTATTAAAGCTAAAATCCTACGAACACAATCTTGCAGGAACTATTAGCTTTGGGGGATAAAATGGGTACAGTGAGCACAGCTCTAAGCGAAGAAGCACTCTCGAGAAGCCTCAAGCAAAGCATTTATCAGGGGACAGATGAAACCGGTGCCATTTCTTTGGTTAAGAATGATGATATCAAGTGCAGTATTTGCCAGGTCTGTATATTCTCTCTACTTTTATCCCAAACTGGGTTTGTCTAGTTACTGAGCTGAAATAGGACAATGTAGTATTAAGGGTTTTCGTGAAAACGAAGAAGAGGTTAATGTTCTTAAATACATGCAGGAAGAATATGTTGATGGAGATGAAGTAGGGACTATGCCATGTCAACACATGTACCACGTGAGCTGTGTGCAACAATGGCTGCGGATGAAGAATTGGTGCCCAATCTGCAAAACCTCTGCGGAAGAGGAGAAGTCGGTTTAGTGATTATACCAAATTGTCAATAGCAACCTTTAGCTTTGTGGGATGATTCCAAGATGATGCAGATACATTGCTTTTTATTCACCAAGTGCTTGTCTCTACATCATCTTGCTCTCTCTCTCTCTCTCTTTTCTCTTGTACATGCAACAATATCTTTCTTTTGAACCAATTGGGGTACAAATGGGTAAATAAGATCAGGTTACAGTTTCCTTCTCAACTTTCGTTTTGAGCCTCAAAATCTTTTTGGTTTATACAAACTACTCTTCAGGCTACACTGTTACTGAGAATCCTATATATCAATTTCACTTCAAAAGTGCCACAAGTTTATTTACATTAATTTGCAGAAACAAAACATTGTGTATTTGAGGAATTGTTGATTTATACCTTCCAACTACTCTCGCCTCTCTTTCGCACTTAGTTATACCTTAGGGAGATAATACAATGTCATAGTGACATCTATAGAATATAGCAAACAAAAATACTCATTTTGAAGAAAAAGGTTTTATTGTGTTTTAAACACCTCAAAGACAAAAATTGGATAATTGTGTATTGCAGTCAAAACTTGGGAAGATTCAATTTCTAATGAACATGTAAAATCTTACAACACAAAAGAGGCTTTTATGAGTCTTGGATAATTCGAGTAACTTTTCCCATAGCGACAGTTCTTCCCGATGATCTAAGGAACACTCTTCCAAGAGCTCTACTTTCGGAGAATGTCTCCACACAAACTGGATTTTGGAGACTAACCTGCAGTTACAACAAAAATTGACAGATCGATATCAGTTTTTTTTTTCTCTCTCTTTTTTTTGGTAATATTTCCCACAGAAGTCAAAATGAGATTTTCAAACCTCAAGCATGGCACTCTGTTTAGCAGTTAGACAACGAGGAGACTTCTTTGTTGGCTGCCCTGTTTTGGGATCAAGCATTGCCACAAGCTTCACAACTGTTGCTGCTTCCTTTGCATGATGCACATGAAACTCCAACTATAACGTTTTCATTTTTCAATGGAAAAGATCAGAAAACATGGGACGAATTATAGAGAATTGAGCAACAGAGAAGCATGCTTTTTTGTTTCGTTTACCTGAGAACCAAGCAAGATGGGTGTGGCACCTTCCAAAACGAGTACCATCAATTCCAAATGAGTTGCTACTGATACAGGGAAATCAGGATGACACAATACGTCTCCTGCCATTACTTGATTTGCATCGATCCCTTGCAAAGCTATCGCTACGTTATCTCCAGCTCTTGCAATGGTGCAAGCCTGAGAGTCACGCTCCAGAGACCGCACAGTTCCTTGATCTCCTGATGGCATAACCATTACCTGGCAGAAATTTTCCAGTGGTGTAAGTAAACAGTCAAAGCAGTTTCATTTGTTTCATCACTCAAGAGACTAGAGGCACATCCACAAGAAAGTATTTCGTTCGAAAGCTAAAGAATATTGTGAAACCTTTCCAAAGCCATACAGTATTGTACACAAAATAGTAATTGGGGGCATTTAATGTTAGAAATTCAATCATGGATTTAGGTTAAGCGAATAGATATGGGAATGAAAGTTAGATTTAGCCACCAGCAAAGTGTCTCCTAAGGTTAGTTCAGGTAGACAAATGGAGAATCACCAATCATGCAACCAAACACATCATGAAACTTGTGTACCTTGGATCCTGACCGAACAGCTCCAGCTTCAAGTTTGCCACATGCAGATACCTGCCCTTGTGAAGTTGATCTTACAGCGTCACATATAGGCATGAGCAGAGGCTTTGAGACGTCTCTATCAGGAGACTTGACAGAGTCAACCGCATCCAATAAACATGGACCATTATACCTGTATTCCAGCAAACATTTAACTATTTCATGGCTTGTTTTAGGCATGTAAGGAAGGTATCATCAGGAAAGAAAAAACAGGAGCTTACCATGAGGATAAGCGGTTGTCAGAGGGAGCTGCCACCAAATTTTGATTTTCCATGGCACTTAAAGGAATCCATGTCAGAGACGAATCCTTAAAACGACAGGTTTGCAAAAAGGATCCAACATGCTGCTTAATCAAATCAAATCTTTCCTTTGAATACCCAACAATATCCATTTTGTTGACTGCAACTATGACTTGCTCCACGCCAAAACCTCTCAGAACACGTGCATGCTCCCTTGTCTGGCCTTTCAGATTATCAAAACCAGCTTCAAAAGCACCGACAGATGCATCTATGACAAGAATCGCGGCATCTGCTTGTGTTGCTCCTGCTATCATGTTTGGAACAAAATCTTTGTGTCCAGGAGAGTCGAGCAAAACAACATGATGTCTTTTGGAATTAAAATAAGCAACAGCCACAGTCATAGTTATTCCTCGCTCCCTCTCTTCAGCACTCTCATCCAATGCCCAGGCATATGCAAAGGACCCTTTGCCCTGATCGGATCAGAAAAGGTAATGTCAAGCAAACAGAGCAGATTCTGAATATTCAAGTCTCTAACATCCAAACAAAAGTACAGGTTACCTGCAACTTTGCTTCTTTCTCATACTTGTGCATTTGCTTCTGAGATATTCTTCCCAACAGATGCAATAATCTACCAGAGAGTGTTGACTTACCAGAATCAACGTGCCCCACCTACAATCAGATTGCAACCATCAGTTATCTGCCTAGACAAAAAAAAAAAATCAATAGATAGTCGCCAGTAATCCGAGAAACTCACAATGGCAAGATTAAGTTGGCTAAGAGCATCTGGTTCTTTGTCAAGAAGCATCCACTCCTCTGGCTTATGCTTAGATTTTGATTTTGGTCTTATAGACTTAATATCGCTGGATTTTTCTGTTTCCCCAGTCAAAGACATCTCGTTCATAGTACCAGTAAGCCTCTCCGACGGCTCCATATATTTGGAGGAAGAACTTGTCTCATTAGACATATCTGTTTTTTCTTTTGGCAAACTTTTGCCTGATTTTATGCCACCCGCACCTCCCTTTGAAAAACTATTATCAAGTTTATCAGGTCTACCTCGGGAGCTTGTTTCTGAACTATCTCCTCCTTTCTTTAAAGGATTATTTTCTGCGCTATCTTGCTTCTCCTTCTGCCTCATGCTAGAATCGCCTGAGCCTTCAGAGTTAAGAACCCAATATTAAATATTGAAAAACTAAACAGAGTAAAAACCCCAAAGAGAATAACTTGGATGAAGCTCCCAAACGAGCTTCCCATATTAATAAGGAAAATAACCCAAAACCAAAAAAGGAAACGAACGAAACAGAAAGATAGGTTCTATTGCAATAAGGCTATAAACTATAAATCCTATTTAGACTTGGACTAGAGCTTGTGTGTTTCCTATTTTCTACGTGAATAGGACTTTCCAAGTCTTAGGTCACTGGATGCATATCAATGCGAGGAAACAAGATGGACTAAAGTAGAAGAGACATTATTATGGTATACAGGCTTCAAGCATCTAAACCGTACAATTTTTCTACAGCATCAAACTCAAAGTGAAAACCAAGTGTGGGTACCTTTTGGACCACTTTTCGTGGATGTCAGTCCATTGGTGACTAAATCATCTGGCGATGGAGCATCAAACTTGAAAGGTGCTATACATAAGTTGAAAACGAAATGTCAGAAAAACGCAATTGCAACGCCACAAATGCAAAGAACCAACTATAGACTCTTAACACAAACAGTTCGTAAACTGAAATCATAAAACACTATCAAACTACAGCAAGTTAACAACCTATACTAACGCAGGAAGTTTTAGAACTAAAAGCCTTGTTGAGATCATGAATATTCCCACAGGAAATTCCAGGCAGAGGTCCCTGTTCCTTCACAAGATTCTTGTTTTCTAGCAGACAAAGAACAGCCTTTTTCGATGTATTAGAAGGGACTGATCCGAAAAGGGACTTTGCCAATTTGGATACCACAGGTTCTTTGCATCTGCCTTCAACTGCATAAAAACACATCTATTCTATAATTAAACACCTAGATTAGCAAAATCAAAAGTATAAAAACCAAAGTCACTCCTTTTTCCAATTAATAAAACCAATAGTTTACCAAGTGACCTCAAAAAAAAACAAAACATACGAGACATATCAGACAGTATGCAATAATTCGTGTATCCTATGCAGAGACAAAGAGAGATTGTATAAATCCAAAGCCTCACTAACACAGATTGAAGATATAGTACCTGTATTCTTATTGATACTTTGGTTTCCGGCCACAGGATGACGAAGAACACCGCAAATATCACACACAAACATACTCTCATCATTATCATATGTACAGATTGCACATCGCCAAAGCCCTTGCTTAGCAGTTTCTTCCTTTGGTACAACAACTTCTTCTTCTTCTTCTTCTGCAGTTTAGGAAAAAACAGGAATTACAAATCATAACCAAGTTAAAAAGAGAGACCATGAACCATCAAAATAAAGGTAATGGGGAAGATGTTTAATACCAGGTCCATCTATATCAATATCGTAGTCATAATCATAAGCATCGTCATCATCATCAAAACCATCATCATAATCATCGAAATTGGATAATCCTTTACGAGGCATCGTTTGTTTCTTCTGCACACAAGTTGGAACAAACAATTCAGAAACTTTAAAAAAGTCTCAACTGTGTTACAAACAACAAACACATCACCTAAAGAACTGAACATAGTCTAACATTAAAAGATAATAAAACAGACATTGACTCAGAAGCAAGAAAGCTCATGCACTTTTGTTTCTGACTTAAACCCACAAAATCCCCACAAGAATCAGAAGTAATGAGAAACAAAGAGAGAATTCTAAACGATGATTTTGAGAATCACAAGAATCAATCCAATTCCAAATTCAATAACTTTGAACATTCAAACAAGAGGATTGATCCACAAAAAAAAACTTACAGAGACTAGTAGTGGTAGTAGTAGAGCAGAATTTGATTCAAGGGAAACGTTCCTTCGAATTCAACTCCTCCTCCGCTCTGTAAATTTGTGCTTTTGATATTCTCAAATTCGTAGCCTTGTTAATTGATGCCGACAAGAAAGGGTCCGGATCTGGGTTTGGGTTCGGATTCGGGTTTCGTTTGGATAGAGTGAGAATATGGAAAAATACAAAAAAAAAAAAA
>NC_025704.1:4468369-4469332 GCF_000633955.1 Camelina sativa | reverse complement strand
GGGCTTTTAACGGGCCTATATGAACTGCATCAAGAACCTAATATTTTCACGATTCCAAAAAATAAATAAAATAAATCTGATGGAACAAAAATTAAAAAAAAAAATTATTGACAATAATTAAGTAATAATATATATATTTTTAGATTTTATCTTGTAACATTTTAATATTGAATATAGACTACTCATAATTCATTTTATAACTTTCTTAGTTTCATTATATAAGAGTTTTAAGACTTTTTTTTGCTTTATTTTATAAAATTTCTCAAATTTCTATTTACAATTTTTATTAATATAACAATTTATCACTATTTGAACTATATTTTTTTTTAACAACAGCGTACAAAATTTACTCAAACAAGCCAGTATACTTTCGTTTTGGTAGAAGTTTTATAAATGAGATAATATTTATTGTTTATTAATCTTTATGATTTTTTTACTCAAAAACTACAGGGAGTACCATTTAAATATTTATACCATCATAATAAACCATATTTAAGTTTAATTACACATTTCATGTTAATGCATAGAACTAAATATTTTATATCAAACACAATTAATACATGATATCAAATCTATATCTTAGTAAAAATTGAAAATACAAATAAAAATTAACAAAATATAATTAACAAAAAAACTGAATCAACATTATTTCAAATATATTTGTTATGTTGTTATCTCATAAGTATTGATCCATATATTTGAACATTCAAACAAGAGGATTGATCCACAAAAAAAAACTTACAGAGACTAGTAGTGGTAGTAGTAGAGCAGAATTTGATTCAAGGGAAACGTTCCTTCGAATTCAACTCCTCCTCCGCTCTGTAAATTTGTGCTTTTGATATTCTCAAATTCGTAGCCTTGTTAATTGATGCCGACAAGAAAGGGTCCGGATCTGGGTTTGGGTTCGGATTCGGGTTTCGTTTGGATAGAGTGAGAATATGGAAAAATACAAAAAAAAAAAAA
>NC_025704.1:4440542-4468134 GCF_000633955.1 Camelina sativa | reverse complement strand
AAAAAAAAAAAAAGAAAAAAAAAAGAGTAATCAACAACAATTAAGTATTAAATTGGGCAAAGCTGTTAAAAAAAAGTATTAAATTGGGCTTTTAACGGGCCTATATGAGCTGCATCAAGAACCTAATATTTTCACGATTCCAAAAATAAATAAAATAAATCTGATGGAACAAAAATTTTAAAAAAAAATATTGACAATAGTTAAGTAGTAATATACATATTTTTAGATTTTATCTTGTAACATTTTAATATTGAATATAGACTTCTCATAATTCATTTTAATACTTTCTTAATGTCATTATATAAGAGTTTTAAGACTTTTTTGCTTTATTTTATAATATTTCTCAAATTTCTATTTACAATTTTTATTAATATAATAATTTATGACTATTTAAACTATGAAGTATATATATATATATATATATTTTTTTTTTTACAACAGCGTACAAGATTTACTCAAACATGCCAGTATATTTTCGTTTTGGTAGACGTTTTATAAATGAGATAATATTTATTGTTTATTAATCTTTATGATCTTTTCACCCAAAAACTACAAGGAGTACCGTTTAAATTTAAGTTTAATTACACATTTCATGTTAATACATAGAACTAAATATTTTATATCAAACACAATTAATACATCATATCAAATCTATATCTTAGTAAGAATTGAAAATACAAATAAAAATTAACAAAATATAATTAGCAAAAAAACTTCAACATTATTTAAAATATATTTGTTATGTTGTTATCTCATGAATATTGATTTCATCTCATGTCATAATCAAATTTAAATGAGTGAAATTTACAAAATAAAAACATATATAAAGATATAGATGCATTCTCATCAAATAACTGAAGATTCCTTCTATAAATTATAATTTATTTCAAATTATCTTATGTTTTAACATATGCATTACAAAAATACATGTGTTGAAATTATAAAATCAAACATAAAAAATTACTAATATTCTTAACTGAATTTTTTTAAATGATATATATTACTAATATATTAAATAACTTTTAATATATATTAAAAAAAATAATCTAAAATAAATTTTATCGTTAGACATTCAGTTTGGTAATCACATTCAACTATTTATTTCATCGTAAAACATAATTCACTTCTTCATAGATTAGAGTTAAAGTTTTAATAACAAAAATAATATGAGCATCATATGTATATTGTTAAGTATTTTAAATTTAACAATAAAAATAATCATTAAAAAATCAGTTAACATCCACAAAATTTTTGGAAATCCAAAAATATCCTAAATATTATTCTTCTATATGTCATAATTTCATGAGTAATACTTTTGTCAATTTTCATTAATTAACCAAAAATTCACTCCTACAAACTCATATTACTACATGCATTAAAATCTTTAAAATAAAACATATAAAACTATACTAATACACATCATGTTTTGAAATTTTTTCTTTTCAAGTTCATTATTCTTTCAAGGTTTTGTGTACTTACAATAAAAATTTATATATAAATACAATTTATATCCGACCAAAATTATGTTAAATAACTTATGTTATCTTTTTAACTTTATTATTCATTATTTATTGATTAATATACATGCTTAATAAATTAAGTTTTTGCTTACACATGTCAAATTTTATTGAGAATACATGTATAATATAATTAGCACACAATGGAAAATATATTAATTGTGTTAGTTTCCGTTTTTAATTTAGAAAAATAATTTTTTTAAAAATATATACATGTCATTCTGTAAATATAATTAGCTGTCCTACTACGTTTATAATTTATATTTAAATTCTTTTTCTTTTAAGATTAGACCAAGAAATTCAATATAACGTATGATTGTTTTTGTATAAGTTTAATTATTGTAGATTTTTTAGGATTTTCTTTAGGATAACTACGTGTATCTTTATTGTAAAATTATATGTATGATTTCTTTTATATTTTTGAGTTATAGATTATTTTTACATTTTTAAAAAATATAAAGATGTAAAATTCTGTAAATATAATTAGCTGTCCTACTACGTTTATAATTTATATTTAAATTCTTTTTCTTTTAAGATTAGGCCAAGAAATTCAATATAATGTATGATTGTTTTTGTATAAGTTTAATTATTGTAGATTTTTAGGATTTTCTTTAGGATAACTACGTGTATCTTTATTGTAAAATTATCTATATGATTTCTTTTATGTTTTTGAGTTATAGATTATTTTTTTGTTTGGACAATTCCTTTTTCTTTAGAATTACAAAATTGTAGAATTTACAACATCATAATAAGATTTATTATTATTTTAATAATTTACAACATAATAAGATTTTGACACATTATATAATAAGATAGTTTCAAGATCAAGCAATTAACATGTTTCCTCTCTACTTAACAAAAAAAAAAAAAGAAGACAATTAACATGTTTTTGAATCGTTTACATTTCACAATATAAATGGTAATAAATACCTAAGGATACTTATTGTTTGATTTCCATATTAGTGTAACCATCGTGTTAATTTATCTTTTTTTTTATCCCTTCATTTCATTGAATATTAACACTACACTATATATACATGGAGGGTTCTAAAGAAGGAAAAAAAAGTCTAATTCAACCGGGGTACCCACTACCCCAAGTGTATCAATTTTATCCGTCTTTTGCTAAACCATCCCATTAATTTGACTTGGTTTCAACTTTCAAAAGCTGGATTTTAAGTTAAAAGTTAAACTCGAGATCTATATTTTCGGTATATAAACTCCACAAAAGACTCAAATTTGAACTTGTAGTTATGGTCTCAAAACAAATTTCACTTCACTTACATAAATAATGAAAAGGAACTCTTCCGCACCAATTTGTAAATCAAATATAGCTTAAAGCCAAAAGAACACAACTTAATTACATCGATCACCACTCATGATCACCACAATTACAAAGCTACAAGCCTACAACAAAAAATAAATAACAACGTTTTAAGTAATGTGCCACCTTTTGCAACACTACTCTTGTCCATACATACAAGCCTCACACCCAAAAAAATGAAAATAAAGAAGCATACACATGCACATGCAACAAACTTGGAGAACCAGTTAAAAATCAAACCAATAGTTAAACACATATTAACAAATAAACACAATCTAACTAAGTGATGATAATCCAATAGTCATCGCTTTGTTTTTCGAAAGCACACATATTCTCTTTGACTTGTACGTGAATCACATTCACACTGAAGATTCCGACCAAGTTTACGTCTAGAATTTTCCCGTTGCGACAAACACAATCTCTAGACCTCTTGGTCGAGAGTTAATTCCGTAATGGAATTCAATTGAAATCACGGACGTGGAAGGAATTAGGGTTCTTGATGACGATGTCGTACATGTAAACGGAGTTGAACTTGGAGAAGTCTCTTGGTAAGGAGATGAGGTCGATGGTTGAGCGTTTGTGGTACTGGATGAGATCGGAGTCTCCATGGAAGTATCTTTCCCACCCGAGACTCCTTAGGATTTGTTCAAGCGACGAGTAAGACGAGACGACTTCACCGGTCGGCAAGTAAACCAAGACATTTCTCCGGCCGTGCGTCTGATGAGTAGCAACCCCACCGGACTGGTTTGGGTTCTCCACTAGACGTATCACTCCATTATTAAACACCCAAACGCCTGACATGGCTTCACAAAATTAGCTTTTGTTATGCGTATATATATAGAGGAAGAGATATCTATAGGTTTCTAATTAAGGGCTCTCGAGCGATTGCTTTGGTGTTTAAATTATGAATTTATGAGAGAATTTGTGTGTGGACTCTGTATTTATAGCCATGAGGAGGTGATTATCTCTTTTAACATTAAAAAATAAGTCATTTTTTTGGATATGAGTCAGAGATTTTTCACAGCCGCCTTTCCAAACGTAAAGTGGAACAGTGGCACAATACCTCAAAATTTTAAATTGATTTTTTCTTTATTTGTTTTCACAAAGTTCTTTGATTTAAAATTGATTTTTCTTTAAAACAAAGTATGGATTCATCATTTGCTTGACATGAATATGTTAGCCAGATCAATTATATAAGAGATAATCAACTTAATTACGTGACAACTTTTGGAAGTTAAGAAAAGAATCAGATGAAAAAAATCGAAACGCATAAAAACCCATTTAGACGGGACACAACATCCTTGCTAAAAACATTATAGAAACGATTGTTAAAGTATCACTTGTTTATTTGGTTTATATTCTCGACAGTGACCTAAATTTAAAGAAACAATTAATGGAGGATTGTGAGAACATACAGAGCCGACACACTTGAATAAATGTATTAAAAAGTGTGTCACAATCGTATGGAGAATCTAGATATTGTGGGTCATGCTTATACCATTCCTCTTCTTCTCGATCTATATATATCTGTAAACAATATTGGTTATTATTCGATAAGGCTTTATTACTTGGCTAAAGGTTGATTGCATCTATAACTAGACTTTACAAAAATGGGTTTTTTCTTTTATTTTCATAGTGTATGCCTTTTACTCTTACACCTAAGTACTGTAAATATTTTGTGTATTCCTTTTCAGAATAAATGGTGAACATACTAAATACTCCTTCCGTTTCAAAATATAGGATGTTTTAAGCAAAACACACAGATTAAGAAGATTTTACTTTTAATAAGTTAAACCAATCAGAAATAATACTGTATAATATAAAATACTAAACCAATCTAAAAGTTGCATTGAAATTTGAAAACATCATATATTTTGAAACAACAAACTTCTCTAAAACATCCTATATTTTGAAACAGAGGGAGTATTACTTTGTAGCTTATGAGTAACTGATAGTCTAAACGAATTGGTGGATGTGTATCCGACTATTCCATACCAAGGCCTTATGTTTAGGGTAATCCTAATTAACAATTTTAAATCCACTTTCTCAGCATTTATAGCAACACACCAGCATGCAAAAACACATTAAAAAAGGACCCTAGTGGTGGGGGCTAATTCATTTCCGAATAGCATATATATATATGAGAGAATAACGTATTTAATTGTCTACGAGACTATTCTCCATCTATTGATAATTTCTAATTAGTACTTTTCGATATTAATAATAATAATAAAAATTAGTTATCCGAGGCTATTCGACGTAGTTTAATAGTTATTCACCAAGAAAAATATTCTAGCCAAGCCAAAGTCCCATTTTATTAGTGCATGCTTACACGGGAGCTTAATACGTCAGTGGCCGAATCATTAATTATAATTTTATAATTATAGACATCGTTTTCGTGATAGAAAAATTCGTATTCTGGTTACATAAGTAGTAAAACGGAATATGTACTCTCGTAAACGTCTCGTTCAAGGAACGCGTGTTTTATTTCGACAGGAATGGAATTAATACAGCAAGCCAACCACGAGTTCGAACAAACTTGTGTACGTATATGATCACTGGCATTTTACATACGTGTTGCAGAATCGTATTAGTTTGACCCATATTAAACAAACGTACATGTACAAACTCAATATATATAAAAGATAGTTCTTAGAATTTTTAGAAACTCTTTACAGCAAAATGCTCGCTTCTTTCCAGTTAACGGTTAGTATATATCTGTTTATGTCCGATTGCTTTATATATACCCTTTCAATTTATATAAAATTTTAGAAGGTTTCAAAAGTTCTTTGGGTTCAACGATATTCGAATGATTAAACAAAAAAAAGCTTGTTTATTTTTAAGCAAGAGATGCGCGCATAAAAAAGCAAAGGATTTCTTATTTTTAAGCCTATCCAATGCTTTTAGTTTCTGAGATGATTTACCTAGATTTTTATCTATTTGCTTTCAGGTTAGCCAAAGTGAAAAAAAAAAAACTATTGCCAATTAGTCAGAAATAGAGTTAACGTAACGTTCTTTAAAATAACATACTATAATTTGTCTCCGATAAATATTGTTCATCTTATAAAATAATTTCGGACTAGTGCGAAAAGAAGTGGATATCTGATTCAAATACTAATATAAACGCTAAAAGCTAAAGATATAAAGATCAAGATGCATGGGCGGGCAAATGAGTGTGGAGATGCCAAGAGTTGTTTAATATGGAATTGGAACTAATTAAAGGTATAGAGATTGGGGAATATATACACAAAAGAACACGCATATTTTTGTTCCACGTGAATTATAATTTAAAAAATGTGTTGGATGAAAAAAAGAACATTACCAAACGATATATCTTGTGGCAGGGGCTGCATTGTTCGGAATAATAAAATTGATTATTTGATAATAAAGAAAGTCCAACATTGTCTTTACATGCCTCTTGTCGGACACAAATGTAATCAGTAGCTCTAGTAAACTTAACTTAGGCTCCTTTTAAATGTGAACTAGGTAATTAGTCCACGCAATGCGTGGTTGTATGCATAATAGTTTTGATTATATTTCTTAAATTTTCTTAAACTAAAATATTGTTTTACTAATGTATAATCTCAAAAAAATCATACTAATGTATGAATCTCAAAAAAATTATAGCAATTTCTCAAAATAACACTTTTGTCAACATTTTTTTGGTATGATTATTTATTATAAAAATTTAAAATATATAAATTTTTCTAGAAATAAAAAATTAACCAATACCACAAAAAATTATTACAAATTGATTAGCTATATTAATGTAAATAATAATATAGAAATTTAAACATTTTCCTAATATGAGAAAATCTATGTTTATGATTATGTTTTATAGAGGTTAAACATTGATTTAAAGATTTTTTCTTAATGACATTGTAAACATAAGACTGTAGTATAGTAAAATTGAATCAAATAAAATTATCATAAAATTTAGTAACTACGTATAAAATTATTGTATATAAAATATTCCTCCTTTCAAAGTTTAATGCAATTAAAAGAATTAAAAAATATTAAAATTTTACCAAAAACACTTTTTCTTGAAAGATAAATATATTAGTTGGAGGAATGAATGTAAAATTATTGGGTAGGAGTTACATTTGAGCTAAATGTAGAGTTCAATAGAGTTAAATGCCTTTAAAACTGGGTTAATTATAAATAAATATTTTAATTTATTTTTGACTTAAAAGAAAAGAATACCAAGTGGCTCAATCAAAATTTAAACTTACACTTTTTGATTGTTTTGTTGATATAAAGTCAACACTCACACATAATATTCCAAATTGAAAATATTATTTTTGAAGACAAACTAAATTAGTTTTTTTTAATTATATGAACTTCAATCAAAAGATTTTTTAAAACCCCAAGAATAACTTCAATCATTTTGTTTATTTTTTTTTTCACTCATCAATTTAATTAATAGTGCTAGATTTCATACTAATGGTTTCATCTTTAGAGGATTTAGTTTAATGGTATTTTAATAATTATATTATTTTCTATATTTCACTTTTTCATTTTGCGTAAATCAAGAAAATCAATTTTTATAATTAAGTTCTTTTTGTTTTCAAAAACCTCAAATCTTAAATAATATAAATATTATATTGATCTTTACATATTTTTTATTGGATCACAAAACAAAAATAGACTTTACAAAATAAAATAGACTTTATAAGTGGATAATTATATTGATCATTCTAAATTATTAAAAATGATACATGAATATGTGAGATAACCATAGTACATGATAGAGAATTAGAGATGGATCTTTTCAACTTCATGACTTTATTGTGTGGTGAATATTGTAAGAGTATGAAAAATAATGACTTATAAGATACTAATCTAAAATAGATAATGAAGATAAACCTTTTAAAAAAGATTCTCAAATAAACTTGATTTTTTGTTAAAACCAACATATGTGAATTTAAATTTAGCTATGGAAATTTAAAAAATAAATATGAATAGATTAGAAAGGCAAGAAATATAAAAGAAATATTTATTTTTATATAAATAAAATAAAAATTGAAAACAATGTTAATTATATATAATACTTTTTAAATTAAAATATAGAATCAAACTCTTACAACACATATTAGAAATAACAACATTTGATATTGGTTTTAACAATTTTGTTACAGTTTTGTTAAAAGAGATAGAAGTTTTCAGAATTGCCTCTAAATTTTTGAGATACTTTTTATCTTTCTTTTTATTTTTAATAATTGTTTTTTACTTAAAAAAAAAACTACATAAATGAACAAAATGAAAAAAAAAAGTCAAAACTGTACCATGGACAAAACTTGTTCAGAAATTTTTAAAAGGATTGTTGAAAAAAGACAAAGCTTAAGCAATACCAAGTCTCAGCAACTGTATTCTCCTAACCCTCATCAGATCATGTGCCTCCTCACTTGAAAGTCTAAGAGTTGATGGATGCAATTGGGAGAAAACCTTATGGTCCCCAAAGAGTTTAGATTTAGTGTTGGAGAAGATTCATGTTCTAGATCCATTGGAGGGTGATTTTTTAGATTTGTTGCCATATGGAAGTTTGGAGAGGATCTTTGTGGATGCTATCAAACTCAAGTGTTTCACCGGTTCAGCCTCCGAGATCTACCGTACTTCTGCCATACTAGAATATTACCCATGCCTTGAGCTCCTAGAAGTTGAACTTTCTGAAAGAATTGTGTTGCACGGCAAAAGACAGCGTTTGATTGCATCTCTTCAGAACCTTAGCCCAAAATCCTTGTCGTCGCCTGAGGATGCTCTCTCTGCTCTGTTGTCTAGGTGAGGATTGTTAGAGATTTGACAATGATACTCTAAGAGACTAAGACATAATATTTTGATTGATCTCGTTTTAGGAAGTATGTAACCTAGTTTCTCTTCTACCTCGCATGTATAAATATCACAATGTATAATACTGTTGAATATATCAAAAACACAATTCTTTACATATTATGGTATCAATACCCTAAATATTTTTTTGCTTTTTTTCGGCTGCCTCTTCTTCTTCTTCTTCTCTTTCTCGCCTATTCTCTCGTTTTTCTTCCCTCAGCCGCCTACCATCATGGCCACCCTTGACACCACTCAACCTCTCCTCAACATTAACATGGTGAATGTTACGAAGCCAAGTGCACTCTCTCCTTGATGGTCAATTGGTCATGATCTCTGAGCAAGTTATTGACCACCACTCTGAGCATCATCCAGCTGTTCTATATCTTCACCTACTATTGTGTGGTCAGAATAAGTCTCGTGTTCTTCCAACTCCACAGGATTTCGGCTTCGTCTGTGTCCATGTAGGACTGTATCAACTGGTCAAGATTTTCACTAAACCCGCTTTGCAGAAGATTCGTCGAGACACGTCTCCTGTAGTGCCAACAGCGAGCATCAGATATATAAAATGAGGTTGAAAAGTGTGGCCATTATGGCAGAAATTTACCAAAGTATTACCTGCTACAGAGTTCTCTGAGTTCCATGTTCTCGTTATCATCCGGAGGAAAGAATGTGTCAGCCCTTCCAACTGAAACTGTGTCCTGATCAGAATGTTCTTCCGACCAGTCTTGTATCGTGCTTTGGAGATCAGCATCATCAGGCTGCATCTCTGTGAGTTCTGTGCGGGCGAGGGCTTCTCTGTCCTCGTCCACGGATGATATCTGGGATAACTGATTTGGAAAACTCTCAGGACCATCTGTATCTGCCTCCTCTCCATGCACTGGTTTCACCATTAATAAGTTGCCAATCGGATTCTTCGTTTCCCATAATCTCCTCCTCGGTTTGTTCCTCTAGAGGGACAGTTAGATTAATGCTTTCAACCAGATTTTCCTGGAAATTTGTTGTCCTGTTTATCAGTCTCATGGTGGCAATTTCTTCGGAACTTTGCAAAGACTGTTCATAAGGTATATCCATAGTTTCTCGAAACTGACAGCCATGTCTGTCCTCGTCTCCATGAATTGAAGAGGATGAACACCCAGTAGCCTTCTCCCTTTGATGGCTAATCAGGTCCACTTCAGCACCATTTCATCTTAGAGAGAAATCATCAATTTCTGACCGTTGCCAATCTTCTACACGTGCAGTCCTTTCTTCCAAACTTGTGCTCTGGTTATTATAGCGTCTGGAATTAGTTACCTCATCCAGTGAACATTGGTTTTCAGCCTCTCTGCCATTTTGATCTGAGCCACCGCCTGCATCATTGATGCTATCTAGACAATTTAGATCGTTTTGTTCACCTCTATTATCATCATTTTCAGAATTTGATGAGGTCTCCGAGTGACTGCTGCTCGCTTGACCAGAGACAGACCGGTCAAGTCTGGATATAAATTCCTCCCTGGGATGGAAATTTCACAGTAAGAAATTACGTTCTTAATCGCTCTAAAGCAACAGAAGTCTCGATTTCAGGTTCAAGTTGCACTTATAAGATGAAACAGAAAGTATACAGATTAAGACTCATACAAAATGGGACTGGCATTTAACTTCAGGATGGACAAGGCCAACAAAGAACGGAAGAACTCCAAAATTTACTAGATCTGTTAATCCATAATAATCGTTAAGGTTTGAAAGCATATGGTCTGCATTGGATATTGACCCACATATATACACAAAGAAATGAAAGCTTCCCAAAATACACAAAGATATGAACGAATATATTAATACAGATGAATTAGCTACCTCAGCTCAGATACAGTGTGCCTTTCTCTTAGAAAGCCCAACTCAGTAGCTGCAGATGATGTTGGTTTCTCTTTATCATCGTTGTCACCATTTCGTAAGAATCTCCCCCTTAGCAATGCCTGCAAAAGCAATTGAAGATCATGATTTCAAGCTTTGTCTACCAAAACCCAAGAGATAGAGTTGATACATAGATTCAACTCTCAACACCAGACTTCAAACAACCAATGTGCCAATTAAGCTGACTTGTAATGTGATAAACAAAAAGATTACATAAAAATATAAAGAAGTAACTATGATGCTCAGCATATCTAACAACTCCTATGACTCAATCGTCAAGTTAGAATCCCTTTAAGAGTAAGTATAAAATGACGAAAACGTGAAAGGAAGGTATATATAGGAAGAACGAAAAGTCATCATATAAACTCCATCAAGCATGACTCCATCCTCCATCTGACTATGAATTTTCTTAATCATATTAGACAAACAATGTGACTACACAGCTTTCAGTCATCGTTTGTCTGAGACAAAGGTTCAAAGTTGCATCTAGAACTAGTGCTAATCATAGAGTCTACATTTATTCCAGATACACGAATGTAAAATCTTAGGAAAGGCTGGGGCCTGTATGTAATTAAAAGAAATTGGTAATTGAGTTGACTCGACTGTATGTGTATCTGACATAGTGAATTTGGACAATACGCACATATTTAATGTCTGAGAGACAATAACAGTAAGGCAGGAAACAATAAAGAAGTCTAATGAACAAACCTGAATGCGGTTGCGGTGAGTAAAGTTTGATACAGCATGATGCTGCGTCAAACCCTGCAGCTCTGTTTGCCTTTCCCTCTCAGCCATTTTTAACATATCCGCCCACGCTTGCCTACCACATAACTTGCGTATACCTCTTCTAGCATTTTCATTTTGGATGCAGTTCGCATTGACATCTCTACCATCAAGTACTCTTTCGATCTGGTTAACAACTTCAATAGGTTGTTCTTCCCTGAGATCACCAAGACCAGGTCTCTTTTGCATCCTTAACCAATTTAACCCACAAGGAGTCTCCATGGGAAGAATCCGCCATATCAACTTAAGACAGCTGACTGCGTTTACTTCCTGTAATGAGCGCAGTCCCAATCCACCTTCCTTCTTTGGTTTGCACAACAGTTGTACACTGTGCTGTTTAGATGTACACTGTCGTCAATTTCTATATAATCTTTTGATATTTCATTTCATAAGTAGTGTGAGCCGGGTGAACCAGTGTAATTTCTATGCTAAAACATCACAGCAGGGCTTGGAGCAGTGAAACCCATAATCGAATAAGCAGAGCTTGGAGCTGAAGATCAGGACTGAGAGTAAAAGGAGTTCATAGAATAGAGTAGGCACGTGACTATCTCAATGACAGGAGCTTGACACATGGGACATTCCTCTAGCTTCCACTAGCTTCTTCGCACACTTTTCGCAAGTGGTCATATGTCGCACACTTCTTCGCACGCTGGTACTGATTCATACATACCTAAACAATAAAAACTCGTTATTGCTCTCACAGCATACACAGTAGATCCCTTTCCTTACATATTCCCATTTTGTTTGACTCGTAGAAACCAATCGGATTCTTCGTTTCCCATAATCTCCTCCTCGGTTTGTTCCACTAGAGGAACCGTTAGATTAATGCTTTCAGCCAGATTCTCCTGGAAGTATGCTGGCCTAGCCTCTTTATCAGTCAGTCTCACGGTGGCAATTTCTTCAGAACTTTGCAACGACTGTTCATGAGGTATCTCGTTAGTTTCGCATAAATGACAGCCATGCCTGATCTCGTCTCCATGAATTGAAGAGGATGAACACCCAGTAGTAGCATCCACCCTTTGGTGGCCATCATTTCTTCTCAGAGAAAAATCATCAATCTTTTTCTACACGTGCAGTCCTTTCTTCAAAACTTGTTATTACAGCGTCTAGAATGAGTTATCTCTTCCAGTGAACTTTGGTTGTCAGCCTCTCTGCCATTTTGATCTGAGCCACCTTCTGCATCATTGATGCTATCTACACAATGTAGATCGTTTTGTTGACCTCTAAAATAAATCAGTTTCAGCGCATTTGATGAGGTCTCCGAGTGACTGCTGCTTGATTGACCAGAGACAGACCGGTAAGAACAACTAACTCCGCCTATACCTGTTAGACACGGCATTGGCATAGAGTTTAATTTACCTGGCATAGAGTTTCTGGTGGATCTCATTCAGTATTTTTATATCCATCTCTACAGGTGACGAAACACTGGAAACGCACATACCAAACTGGAAACGCACATACAAACGAAAACTAAACAAAATGAATGAGACAAACAAGTTTTCTACTAAGAAAGGGAGTGAGAACGCAATGTATACCTGAAGGTCGATCTGCCCTTGTATAAGAGAAGAATAGGTGGTAGCCCATACATCAAGGGCCTTGGCAAGAACAAATTTAGTCTGTGCAAAGAGGGCCTTCTCCAGCATCAACACCAAATAAGGCTCCTTCAACCATACCAACAACTTGTTTAACCTGTAATTCAAATGCAAAAAATAGTCACAAAAAGATATCACCTGGGTTCTACAGTAAAGGAGTGTCCTAAAGTCGAACAAACAACTCATGAATTAATATTGTCAAGCTAACAAAATTAGTTAGAAACTGTCAGCAAAACATGAGTAGGTATTGTAAACTTGTAATTAATTTGTATCACATAATGTCCAGACTTAGCACAAACAAGAGAGAACATATCCCAGCCAAGTCAGTGACTTAATGTCTTAATCCCACGGAGAAGCCTAATCTTTACAGACAGAACAGAACAATACGACTCAGAATAGAACAAACAACAAAGACAGAGAAAGTCTCATCAGAATCTTCACACTGAATTCAAATTCAAAAATTCAGAAAAGAAATTACACAAAAATAAGATTCCGACTAGACTGAGATTGAGACAGACATAAAAAAAAAAAAAAATCGGCAACATAATTCATCAGACAGGACCTAATGATCTTCTTCTATGCCCAATTATTTTTCAAAGTGCGAAGAAATGATTCGCTCTAATTCTCAATCCAACACACTACCTTAGAATTGAAATAGTGATCCCTCGTTCCATTCCACGCACGCTCATGTGAAACACCTGACGAAGAAGCCGGTTCCATACAAGTATTTTAATTAATTTTTCTTATAATTGGGCCAATATGTTGTTCAGTTAAGCCCATATTTCATATTCTAAGAGTTGGGCCTTAAACCCGAATCTCTTGTGGATTAGTCAAGTGTGTTCAAACACGAATGCAAATCATCGTGACCTTTGAGTTTGAAGAACTCAAAAACATGGCCATCTCTGTCATGACTCCTCACCTGAATCAGACATATGCATCTGCTTCTCATGAAAAAGGTTTCTTTTTTTTTATCCAAAGTTGGTTTCGTTTTTTTTGTTAAAATTCGAACTCAGTGTTGAAGATTTGTGTATGGTCATCTGGTTGGTGGTGACTTTTTTTATCAGGAAGAACGTGTAGATACACGGGTCAAGCAGTGGTAACTTAAAAAAAACACAATCTCTCTGCTCGAGCTTCTACCTTGAATTGATTGAATTTGAACGTGTTTAGAGTTTGATTGGATTGGTACTTTTTGGTTTCACAGAGAGCTCTGCCTATACGTGTGATAACAGTGGGGAAAAAGAGATCAGAAGGTGTTCGACTCTTGGTCGATGAATACAAAACCAAGCTTAAACCTTATTGCTCCTTTGAAGATTCATTGGTTCGCTCCAATCCTAGAAATGCTCAGTACGTTGCCTCTAATTCGACAGACCCAATTCGTTTCTGGTAGCTTTCTCTGAAAAAAGTAGTCTTTTTATTCACATTCACAGGGATGTTAGAGCTCAGGTTGAGGATGAGGAGGTTGCTATGATGAAGCTTATTGGGTCTGATGATTGGGTATTTATTATTAATAATCTCTTTAGAATCCTCTATTTTAGTCATTGTGGTTGATCATTCTAGATTGGGTCTCATTCTGAGATTTTAGGTTGTGGTGCTTGATGAGAGAGGCCGTGACATTGATTCAGAGCAGATGGCTGAGTTACTTGGGGATGCAGGAAATAGTGTAAGCTCATACTTTTCTCTCTGTTCTTACATCACCTATAACCATCTTGCAAACTAATTAAATTGATTGTATGTAACGACTTGTTAGGTTTGAAGCTAATCTCATCTTGACAAACACTATATTTATAAATGGAAAAATTAATAGGATAATTAAGCAGTAAAGAATGTGGCTATCTCTGTTTTTAGGGAGCTTCGAGGATATCGTTTTGTATAGGTGGAGCTTATGGACATGGAAGAGAAGTGAGGAAGCGAGCTAATGTGACCGTTAGACTGTCCTCCATGGTTCTGAATCATCAGATAGCTCTTGTGGTATTGATGGAACAGCTTTACAGGTGAAAACATTGATGCTTTCCGTCTCTGCATTCAAATTACGCTTTCATATGCTGAAATGGGTTTCTGTTTTCAGGGCATGGACTATTCTCAAGGGACAAAATTACCATCATTGATGATGCATGAATCTGTTTTTTGGGTTTCTCTGTTGCTTTCTCCTGTATAAAGAAACTACATTACCAAATAGCTTCTTCGCTGGTAGTGTTATCAGAGATTGTTTATTGAACGTCGAACTTTTGCAATCCAAATTTGCTTTGCTTCTGATTGAGTCAGATTCGGCTCATCCAGTGGGACTTTTGTTCTTGTCTGTTGCATCACTATTTTTTGGTCATAGAAGTTAAAAATGAATGTAGAAGCAACAGTGATTGTTCAACATATGATTCTGATCCATGCATCTCCAACTCGTGGAAGATGAGACGATCCCCTTCATGGTCTATAAGAGGTCTACTTTGCTTCTTGCAGGTTTAGCACCAAGAAAGAACCAAACAGGCAAACACAAAAAAAGTAAGAAAGAACCAAACAGGCAAACACAAAAAAAAGTAAGATCTTGATTCCACTATTTAGGTAACCATTTGTGATTCATGATCATTCACCCTCCTTATTATCAATGTTTATATGTAAAAGGCATCCTCAAAGTCAACTCTCTTGACAACTAGAGCTAGAGCTGAGACAAGATAGGAACCATTTCAGGCCAAGGCTTAGGCAATGCAGCAAGCGGCTCAGCCCTAGACATTGCCACACTGAAGGCAGGCCTCATGTCTATATCTTCATTTTCTACCTTTTTCCACTCAAAGCACTGAACCAATGCTCCAACAACAAGCGACACTAACCTCATCGCAAGTCCAGCTGCAGGACACGCCCGCCTCCCAACTCCAAATGGCAAAAACCGAAAACCATCTCTATCGCCAACAAACCCTTCAAATCTCTCCGGCTTGAAAACATCCGCTTCTTCCCAAAGCTCACTGTCCCTATGAACAGCCCAAGCATTCACCAACAACACTGTATTTTCAGGGATCTCGTAGTTGCCTAACTTGAATTTCTTGGATGAGCAGTGAGGAGGCAAGAGTGGAGCAGCAGGGTATAGCCTAAGCGTCTCATAGATGACACATCGAAGATAAGGTAAGCTCGAGAGATCTGAGTCTTGTATAAGCCCTTTGTGTTTAACATTAGATTTGATTTCTTCTCTAACTTTCTGAAGCTGATATGGATGGTTCAGTAAAAGCGACATTGCCCATTCCATTGTCACCGGTGAAGTATCTGATCCTGCATTGAACATTAGCACTACAATTCCTTTGATAACATCATCAGAGTAGAATTCAGGTTCTGATTCTTGGAGCTTCAATAGTTTCTCCACAACCGAACCAGTGGAATCAAACTTCTTCATTCGAATATCATCAACGAGTCGCTGGAGGTACTCATCTCTCATCCTCTGCATCTCAATCACTCTCTTCTCAATACCTTTGTATCCAAACCACCTCAACACTGGGAAATAATCACAGACACTCATCGACAATAGGGTCGAGAAAAACCTCGATTTGAAATCATCTAAGAACCTCCTTTCTGATTCCGGATCACTATCTTCCACCCCACGTTTCCCAGATACTAATCTAAGCATAACATTAGCAGTGAGAAGATTGAACTGATACTTGAGATCCACTCTCCTAGACTCACTGGATAATCTAAAGAGGCGGGAACATAGATTTGACACTTCTTGGTATCGGATGAAAGAGGTCTTCTGTAAGCTGGCGGAGGAGAAGACCTCGAGAGTAGAGAGACGTCGGAGAGTTCGCCAGAGATCGCCATAAGGAGCAAATCCGAAGTTTTTGTAGGCATAGCTGAAGTGATCAGAGGTGATGGTTCGGGGACGGTTAGCGAGAGTTATGTCGTGATTTGTGAAGCATTCTTCGATGGATTGTGGAGAAGAGAGGGACAAAACGGCACGGCATCCGAATCTGAGGAACACAACCGGGCCGTAGTTTGAAGTGAGGTGACGCAGAGCTTGTGGTAAAGGATACTTCTTGATGAGGTGAAGATGGCCGATGATCGGAAGAGGCTTAGGGCTTGGAGGTAAGTTAGGGTTTTGTTGACTCCACAGTAACTTGGAGATGAAGAAGACCAAAGTAGCTGTGAGGATCAAGAAGATGAACCAGAGGTTTTCCATATTCCGTTTTTGGTCAATCTCGTTTCAGATGAAAAAGGGAAAAAAAACATTGCGTTGACCAAACCTTTGTGGTCTCAACTCTTCAGTCTCTCTCATCAACATCGAAACACTGTCGTTTTGATATCAATCTTTCTTTTGTCAGCAATTTCTTGTATTAAAAGGATCAGTTAAACAAATGGGAAAACATTGTTTACACAAGGTTAAAAAAGATTATGATTTGCATTTGCTTTGTCTTTCATAATTTTATGGATTTTGAAATAAATAATAGAAAAGAAAAATAATTTGAAAATAATTACGAATGGATTTTGAAATTAATAATAGAAAATAAAAATAATTTGAAAATACTTACGAAAGGTTAAGAAAATCAGCTAAAATTCTATTATAACAAACTCGTAATTCCATTATACAGAAAAAAATTCAACAAGTATATATACGCAAATTTTCAAGGTTTAGCATAACTCATGTAGATTTATAGCATAACTCACGTAAACGGTCTCCGGTTGGAAACGTCTAGTGTTACATGCTGATTAAAAACTGGAGTGTAGAACTTCAGAAATATAGAGTATCGATCTGCAGTTGATGATCATCATTAGATCGATACAAGATGCTGATCGACATTGGCATAAACTATATATATAGAGTATAGTTATACGCACGCATGCAAATGGTATTATTTTCATATCGTCATTCTCTAATGTTTCAAAATTTAACAGTCCACTTATGAATTGGATCCGGATTAACCGCTTTCGACTGAGATGTAAAGTCATCTTCGATTTTGTTCTTCAAATGAAATGAATGTATTTATATATACTAGGATATATTCCATGCTTAAAGCACGGATCAACATTTTTTTTAAAAATTATAATATAATAATAATAGTTATTGTTTTATTTTTTTAAAAAGGTTATTTTGTTTGAGATAATATTTATTTTAAATTTTTATGTAAATATATTAGTCTATTTGAATACTAATTATTTTAAAATATTATAGTATTTTATTTTTGACGTATTATTAAAGTTTTATATTATTTGTTTATTGTATTTGCATCATTATTTTGTGAAATATAAAATAGTAATTTTAATATTATAATTGTGAGCAAATAAAAATTATTAATTTATTATTTATATAATTTAGTTTTACCAACCCACCAATTGGAAATTAAAACACCCATTTTCATACAATGAGTAATATATCTTTGTATTAAAAATTCAAATCACAACATATGCAGAAAAAAAATATGCATTTTATTAATTATAAGTATTATATGAAAATTTCAAACAAATTGTAAATAAAATAAAATAAAGATGATAGGAGAATCATAATTTGAAAACTTAACAAAAACTTAGAATTTAGTTATTAAAAATAATTGTATTTGTATACTTGGATATAAAATCTTAGTTTTTAAAATTCTGATTAGTTTATATATTTTTTTAAAAGATAATTAGTAATTTCGTCCATAATTTATTAGAGAGATAAAAAAAATTTTTAGATTTTTTCAGATATTTTAATATTTGATCTGTGAGTGTTTTTTATTTTTAATTAATTATATTTATTTAAATTAGTTAATTAAGCTTAATTAATTTTTTCTAATGGCAATTGAATGTAATTTTTTATATATTTTAAGGTTAGTTTCATATTTGTACTTCTCAATTAATATAGTAGGATATATATATATATATATATATATAGTTTTTTTTTGTTTTTTTTTATTTATTATTTTATTATGCTTCTCTTTTGCTTTTGTTTTACTTATGTTTTGTTTAAACTAAAACCAAAACATGTACTCTTTCCTATGAAAAATAATACCATTTGCATGCGTGCGTATAACTATACTCTAACAAATAATGCGAACAATTATCATTTTGAAAAGAACAAAACTTTTCATTTAAATACTAAAAAGAAGATTTTTGATTGGAAAATTAATTAAAAGCGTTAAAGAAAAAATTATTACCAAGGGTGGAACTTATAGCAGCAGATTTTTTATCCACATAAGACCAATGACGGTGATGCCATGATGGCCTAGTGCACCAGCAATGATGAGTATGACCGTCCACCACGTCATCGAGTTGGAAACCACGTCAGCGAGTACCAACGCGCAGAGAAATGTCACAGCAATTGAAACCACGGCTACCGATAGAATTAAATTCTGAGAAACGTCTAGTCTAGATACCGTCTGGTTTACTTTAGAGCATTGTCGAAGCTCTGAATTCGATCTGTGATAGTCTTCGACATGAGATTGCTTGAAGAAAAAATAAAGGAAGGTGGTAAATAAGAAAGAAGGTAATAGAAAAAAGCAGGTGGAAGAAGAAATGAGATGGATGAATCCAATTTATTCCCAAAATTGTTTCTCTTTTTAGAAGAAAAAACAAAATAAAAGAAGCGAAAGACTTCACATAAAATTACATATCCATATTGGTAATTATATGGTGACGCCACACCAAAAAACAAACGCGCTTTCTACAAATATACATGTAGAAACTTCAACCGATTAAATTAGTATCAATATCATTTTTCATTTAAAAAGAAAATATATATCAATATCATTTCATTTTACTAAATATTTCAAGAACAATATTGTATGTCTCACGAATCTTTCCGTAGTTCATTCATAAATACGATATTTTTTATTTCTTCAAATTTCTAACATTGTGGTCCTACTACATTTTTGGCCACTTTCAACAAAAGAGATAACCTCTGCATTTAAAAAAATTATTCCGTTTGTGTCTTACTACATATATACTACACTTGTTTATTTGTTTATTTACCAACTTCTTCTACTGTTGTATTTTTTCACTTATTTATTTATCTAAAACATACTTTTTTGACGAAAAAAAAAAACATACCTTTTTTTCCTTTTCTATTCTGTAATTATATGAGCTATTTGTTTACCTTCAGAATTAATTAATTTGAGTAGTATAAATAATTAATTATTATTAACATTCCTGGTAAAATGTTGTAAAAAAAAAAAAAATTCCTGGTAAAATCAAAAGGTTAGAGAAAGGGGACTGCGATACCAATATTAATTAGATGAATATTCTTTTGACAAGGCACAAACAGACAAAAAAACTTTAAAATTTGATGTGAGTTTGCATGTAATTAATATATTTATTTACCAACATCTTCTTTCTGTTCTATCTTCATTGTCACAAACAATATTTTAATTTATTCTGTAATTATGAGCTATTTGTTTACCTCTAGAATTAGTTAATTTGACTGGTATAAATAATTGAATGTCATGAACATTCCTGGTAAAATCAAAAGGGTAGAGCTTAAGTGACAAGCTTACGCGATTACAAATCCAAGGATAGATGAATATTCTTTTGACAAATCACAAACAGACAAAAAAACCTAAGAAGATTACGTGACAAGCTAAATTACACGATTTCTTCATTTACCAAACTACTCTTTTCGTCATCTTCAAACTTTTACCTACCAGTCCAATATAATTCATAGATTATTACAATTACATTCGATATCCAGCAAAACTAACAGCGACAACTAGCATCCATTACATTATCATTTAATGTTGCTATTCACTCGTGTTTCGATCTCAAACTAACTTTCTTGTGCAAATTCATATAGAATCCTAATTTCGACCCAGCTAGATCAGTTTTTATAACTTAAAAGTTAAACCGACAACATTTTATTTTGCTTTTCTTTTGCTTTTGTTTTACTTATGTTTTGTTTAAACTAAAACCAAACATTTCCCAATAAACTTTTGTGAACCAGAAATGTATTTGTCACTCGTTGTGTTTTTTTATATATTTATATTAACATTTTTTAAGTACATTTTGGTTTATGCCCTTTAAATTTTACTTATTTAATTTGTTTTTTACAATATTAACCCATAAAACAATTCCATAAATAATATTGCAGAGAAACTGAAATATTAAATTTTTTAAATTGACCAATATTTATTACATTTATTGCCATAAAATCTTAACAACATCTACACATTCCGATTTTTCCAAAAACAACTCTACCCATTAAAGTTTTAACCCATTAAATCTCCAAAACTATTTTTATGGATGTTAGATACTCTCAAATTTAAATGATATACAACATATTTTCCATAACAAAAGTTTACAATCTCCATAATTATATTAACATTAATAAATTTCCTAAACCAAAAATCTAATTATAAAATGTCACATTAAATATGTTGAAAACCCCCCATATAATTTGGTTTATTTTTTATTTTTTTGAGGAGTTACAAAAAAATTAAAATTCTATTAATTATCATAAACTATATATATTGACATGGAAAAATTATAAACTCTAAAAATATGCTAATTTGGTAGAACAATTAACAAAATTAAAATTGATAAAAAAACTTATTTTGATTTTTTTTTTTACGCAAAAACTTATTTTGATTTTGGTGAGACGGGTTGGCATTAATCCCATATAGGGAGTTAAATGGAATTGTTTTTTTTTAAAAACACTTTTAGATGTGTACCCGGAGATAAATGTATTACTAGATTATATATATACCACACGGGTTAAAACCTTGAAAACACTACAAAAATCCTATACTTTGAATACTTATATCAAATACCGGTAAAATTTTATATTTTTTAAATTAATAAAACAATAATAAAATAACAAATAAATACAATATAAATTTAAAATTTTTAAAATTAATATAGTAATCCTAGTATACTTCATTTTACTAGATTTGTTTCCATCTATCTCACTTTTTTTTTTTTTGGGTCCAAATAATCGAATGTCAATGCTCGAGAGGTTTTGATAAAACATTGAAGAAAAAAAATATCTGAATGGTTTAATTACCTTAGTTTTCTTTCAACAGTAGCAGGATGACTTACTAATGTAGTCGTGCTACAACTAGAACGGCTAGTGAGGATGTGATGGTCGCGACTATATATTGTGCGCTTCCACATGCACCTGCTATGTCTATGTGTATTTTTGGCATTTCACATTGGAGAAGACTGCGATGTAATCAATGCGTTTCTGACCGCATTTTTCAAGCTTGTTTACAAAACCTTCAAAGGATAGGATTTCTATCCAAGAAGCTCCGATGTTTCAAGCATCTTAACATTTTCTAATTCTTCTCCAAAGCAAATAGGAAAGATATCTAAAGTTTATGGAAGATAATATAACTCAAAGTTCTTTACTAGAAATTCATGATGTAGATGATCATAATAACTCTGGAGTTAAAATTTTATGATAATAATAACTTAACATATCTAACTCGTTATATATTCAGGATAAGTTTAAGGAAAAATTGTTAACTTGAATTTTCATGACTTTTTTTTTTTTTTTTTTAAGTCATTTTTAATTTCCAGATTTTATCAAAATGGGTGAGTAAAATAAAATAAAAATCTTTGTATTAAAGCTTACATGTACGTAAAACAATATATATATAGAGATATAGATATATATGAACTTAGATTACTTAGTTATAATTCTTAACTAGTTTTGAGTCTTTTGACATGCATTTTTTGTCTTTAATAAAAGACTGCACTAAAAATAAAATCCTGTGATTTTTCTCCAAATTTCTTTAAGTCCTTTAAGTATATGTATGAAGTAATTTTCGTCTTAGAAATATCGGTTACCCGAAACAATTTAGTATTCACAAACAACTTTATCATTTTTGTTTGTAAAATTTATAAAAAACATTATATGTATTTAACATCAACAGATATAATTAAGGAGAGAAGGTATCATCACAACCTCCATCGCAATCCACTTTACCCTTCTCCTTATTGCTCAACAAAAATACGAAGTCGAGGTTATAAAGAACAGGAATGATCAACGCAGAGCTCAAGAACACAAGCACAGGCCCAAAGATCCATAGCATCAAAGGCAAGCCCATGTAGAACAGTCTATTACCTACCGTGTTGAGCAAGAAAGCTTTCTCGAGTAGCTCGGAGACATACTCGGGTGTCACGAAGCTTCCAATTCCACTGAAATCATCGGAGAAGGGTTCTTGAGGAGAGTTAATGAGGATGTTGACTTGGTTGATGAAGCGAATGGAGAGTGAATGAGAAAAGAAGGCGAAGAGGAAGATTGTGAGGATGGTTACGTATTTGAGTGCGACTGTGAAGTCACCATGAGCGCCATATACGGCGTCGTTTAACGGCTTCTTGATGCTATAAGTACTGCTTAAAACGGCAGCGAGGCCTGCGCAGAGGAGGATGCAAGTAGTTGCCATTAGCGTCGCTCCCATTATCGTGTTTCGTAGCGTTTGTACCGCTAAGATGTTCTTTTTCTCGTTGTCCTGACCAAGAGACATTCATTTACTGTTAAATTCATATACCGACCCCTAATCTAATTTTTTGTATATGCAGTTTTCCATTGAATTCGCGGTTACTGAAAACTATGGTATTGTTCAATGAAGTTTACTTCCGAACTCAACCAGTATGATGATTACTACTTATAACAATCACTTATAACAAGATTTGAAAGACTATGTTGGGATATATCGTTTTCGAGTAATATATACCTTCATGATGGCGGCTACCCAAGATCGACGTGCACGCGAATTAGTCCCTACGATCGTGCAGAATGGATCGGTTCGAACCTTATACCACAAGTAGATGTGGTAACAAAACATCATAAGTAGAGCACATGGCACAAGAACAGCATCTAAGTACCATTTCTGCCACTCCATTTGATCTCTCTTTTTCTATGAATCTCTTTCTTTCTTGCTCTTGTTGTCTCCAAAACTCTTATAGTGTTGGTTTATTTTTCTTGGCCCTTGTCTCCATATATTTATAGTGAAACTCCTCTCTAGTCAAAATCTTTGTTCCGCAATTTGCCCTTTAGAATTACAAGGGCCACCATTTCTTTTTGGTTATTCATTTTCATATAACCTCAGTGTTGATGCTTATTGTCTCTTTATGACTTATTAGTGTTCACTTCTGTACCCCACTTTGTGAGATGATTTGGAATCTACGTTTAGCCCGCATATATTTATTTTGTTACTAAACATTTGGCCTTCCTTAAATTAAGGTTAATTACCACACTTGTCCCCCTTTTAGACCTCTTTTTTGAATTTTGTCTCTCATTGCCTGTATATTCGCACATGTGATATATAAATGTCCGTATATATAAAGGAGACAAGACTTTAGATTAGATGGTTTTGGAACATGTCACAAAGATGATAACAGAATAGATTTAGTTGTAGACGACGCCATGTACACATGTTAGTATGTTACACTATGACCTAACTTATCTCCACGTCATTACAGTCTTCTACATTTCTAGTGCATGTCATTTAATTTTTAGTATAAACTAGAACTATCCCAAATCGAAAATGTACATCGCTGTATTACAAATCAATTTCCGTATTGGTCACTACAAATATTCAAGTAAACGATTTATCTCATTTTTTAATTCCCAACGCGGTACTCATATATTTGGTACTCTTCGTAGGAAGGATCTCGCGCGATTGTGGAACAGGTGCACTTAAATCTTTTTATAAAAATAAAGATAAAAAAATGAATAATTGAAAGAATATAAAGTAACTTGTAAAGTTTCTTGAACATGAGTCAGACCCAATTGGTTAATGGTTGGTTCATTTCTTGTCTATAAAGAAATACATGCTTATTGAAATTTAAAACCCTTTGTCCTTCTGTTTCTTTGTTCATCTACGACTACTTTATACCTTTTTGTTCACACTATTTTTATTAAGATAATGTGTAGATAATATAAATATATATGTACGTATATTGACTCTACAAATAGATGTGAAAGTAACATGCAAATTCTGTATAAAATATGTGCATGCTCTCATACCAAACACACAACACTAATAAATATGTTTACAGTAACAAATCATTACATGTACGCACGAATACTAGTTGAGAGATATGGACAAACCACTTGAGTTTCAGGTTTAGCCTTTACAAGTTTAAAAAACCAAGCAGCCGTAATTAATTACTTAAACCCTGAACAAATATCTAGTTTTGATAAACGTAGTTGGAATCGTAATACTGTATAATTAATAAGAAAACCGATCGATTGTTCAAGTCATATTTACTCTATGCAAACAATTATTTTAAGTCGGTCAAGTGAATTATTTGGTCTAGTGACTGATGATGAGTCTGCGGCAAATTTTAATATATAGAGTCCTAAATCCTAATTAAGATTAACTTGTAATCTTCGAATAAAGAAAGTAAAACTTGTATGACCCCAAAAAAATCAGCGAATATTCCAATAAATCTTGAGGATTCTTCTTGATAAAATTAAAGTATAATTTTCTGATCAGATAAATTAGGCATCAATTAGTTGAGAATATAATGCGCTTGGGGAAACAAATTATAAAGATTATAATAGAATCTAAGCATCTTGTAATTTCCATGTGATCAAATTACCTTACTTTTTTTCTTAAGGGCCGGGGGTTAGATTTGCGATTCATGCATGAATCGACATATCTATCGGATGCTTATATAGTATATATTCCGCACGCTATATCTGACGTTTACTTTTAAAGCTATATATACAACTCTCCGGCTTCATTTTAATAATCTACCAAATATGTACATAGTTTAAAACAACGTATGTGCATTCAGTTCATTTCCACGTTTAGATTTGTTCTTTTTAACTAAATAAGACTCTGAAATCTTAACTGAAATTGAATACTGCAACAAATTAATTCTGAATATAATGTCTTAATAATACCAAAAAAATTTCTGAAAGGACATGCTTGATTTGTGTTTAATGATAACTATATGTCTAGAGCTACGAAAAATAGATCATTGTTGTTGGTGAATATTAAGTTAATATATACAGTATGCCTCATAGAATTTCATCATGTATTGGGGTAAAAAAGAAATTCATCATATATATAAGAATCACTTTAAGAAGAAGAAAAAAAAAGTGAGCAAGCAAATAAAGTTTAGACCCAAGTTCATAGTCTAATTAATATTTTTTTAACGAATAGCTAATCATGTCAATACTTAAATTTAACACGCAAGTTCAATATAGTAGTATCTGCACTATTAAAAAAAAAAACTAATCCAAATTAAACACTAAAACAATATACATGGCCGTAACCAATCGTTTTAAAAGTTGTCTTGTTTGGGACAAAGGAAAAAAAGAAGAGGGTGGTGTCTGCGTGCGATCCAATACAAACTAACAACAACACTACGGAAAAGAAATCTCTAGAGATCGATCGAAAGAAAAAAAAAAAAAAAAAAAAGGAAGCACTAACATGTCTTCATTTTTTACACGATTACTTTATTTATGGTTTATTAACGTATTAAGAGCTCATCTTATCTTAAAAGTATTAAAACAAATACGGAAGTTCTCGTCAGCAAATAGAAATGTGTGAGGTCCACGTTCGACCATATTTTAAGTGTATATTAATGCAAAGCCTAAACCTACTCGCACGAAGCTCTCTAATGCTCTAACCTACCCAATTCCATTAATTTTTAAGTATAAGTGTGCATTACCTTTTGGGTTCACCGTTCATTTTAATACTAGAAAACAATTACGATTTGTTAAGAACTAATTTTGTATCCATCTGCTACAAGTATTATTGAAAATTCGTTTTTTTTTTTTATATTTATAAACAATAATATAAAGAAGTAATCAAGTGTTTTCTGTGTGTTCTTTTAAACGAATGAAAGAGTATAGTGTATATGTATCTGATATTTTGGTACGTTAATTAATTAAAAATATAAATAAATGGTGTATAGATTTGTAAGTGTCTTGTTTAAAAGTTAAAATAGTCCAAAAATTTGTGATTAGTGGACAAAAAATTATAAACGACAACTTGTTTTCGACCAAATGAAATAAGGTTTTGAGTGGCAGTAATGTATTATAAAACTTTATCTTGTTTTCTTTAGTCTACCGTCTTAAACTTTTTTGTTAGGAGTTTTGTGATATTTTTTATTTAACTTTCTTTTTTATGACGCATAAATCATATTAAACATTGACATGTAATGTTTAACATTGTAGAATATGGGGTAATCTATATTTTGCCTCCCACAAAAAGAAAGGAAGAATATGGGGTTATTTTGATATATATATATATAAATAAATAAATTGGATCTTAATAAAGTAACTAATATTGGTGACAAAATAATATATAAGAGAAATGTGGTTTCCGTGTAATTTAAATATACGTAAAAACCATTTCCATGAAAAGTTAAGAACTCTTTGAAACCGTTTGACATCATAATAAGATGAACACGCAAAAACAAATTATGATGCAAGAAAGTAGAAATGATTTAAAACTAATAGGTTGGATATAATAATGTGTCGGTGAGTCATTTAGGTTTGAGATTTGTAAAGGAGTTGTGTTAACCTGAATTTACTATTTGACGCTCAAAAGACTACTTTATAACGTTTTATATACATATCACAAACGCATTATAAATGTGGATAAAAAAAGGGTGAGTTACTAGAATATTGCATAAAAGCTTCCTTATTACAAAAGTAACATACAATTGTTTGTTATTATTAGATTAACCCATTATACCTATACTACCCCTGAAATTAATGTTGGGAAAAAACGTAATTACGGCTAATGCCATTAGAAAAAAAAAAA